>NC_090298.1:103920500-104221000 GCF_039906515.1 Pseudorca crassidens | reverse complement strand
AATATAAAAGTTCACTGCCAAGTTGAATAGACAAACTGATAACCAAACAATGGCATTGATAGAGCAGACTTGCTGGTAACAATGCTGTAACATGCCTGCTCTTAGAAAGGCTAGGTTAATTAAACATGGGGGTTTAGGACTTTATTTAGTCTTTTTGCATTATGTCCATTAAAAAAAATGATTTTTTTCTTGCATGTCTAAAGATGGATCGATTATAATAATAATTTCTAACATTTGCATACGTTTTTAAAGTTTATATCATTTTTACGTAAATTATTTCTTTTAGTCATCACCACAGTCCTATAAGTTGAATATTATTGTCTCCATTTTGTGGATGAAAATCTGAGACTCAGGAATATTATGTCATTTCATTAACATCAAATATCCAGTAACTGATGAATCTAATACTTGAACATTGTCTTCTAACTCCTGGCTTGGCAACTGGGAGACTAATTTCTTGTAGTTCTTTCCATTACATGTCTGTTAGTGCTATTTTTCTTCTGTTGAAACCTTGGTTGTCTTATATTTTCTTCTCTATTGCCTGAAAAGAATCCTGAAATATTGTGTGTTCTTTTTTTTCCCATTTCCTCTTCCAAAATTGCTCTTTCCATGGTTGGCAAAAGAGACATAATTCCTATCCATCCTGAATCTTACTACTCTCTCTTGCCATGGGATGCAAGCCTTCCATCAGCCCCTAACAGATACTTCATAAATGCATTCTTTTGAGAAAACTATTTATAACAGCAAAACAAGGAGATATCCTAATGGATTGTTGAAGGGGGTGGGACCTTATTTCATCCATATAATAAACTCAAGTCCGAGAACTATTGCTGACTGTATACCCTCTGAGGAAACATGTGGAAGAATTTCCATGTCGAGAATTTTTTCACATTGAAATGGTAAATCTGGGATGCCTATTCTCTGATATTTATCCCTTCCTGATTGAAAGGTGCTATTGAGGGCCTTAAATCCCACGTACCACAGGCTGCTCAGCCCAGGACTGAGCAAGCTCCCATGGCAGTGAATGAGGCTTCCAGGCAGAGAATTTCAGAGACACACTGCTTCAGGGTGGAAGTTGTCTGTGTGCTGGGAGCTGTCTGATGTTTCTCCAGGTAAACTCATAGGTGGGCTGAAGCAATGTGTAGCAGTGTATGTGTGCACATGTGAGTGTGTGTGTTTGTTCATTCAGATTTGAGTGAGATTTTGATGGATGACATTATATATTAAGATGACATTATGGAATAGAGACTAGATTCAGAAATTCCAAGATCCTGCCTTGGCCAATTTACCCTCATCACAGAGTTTCCTGAAAGAGGTATAAAGGAGAGCTGTAAATGACGAATATAGTGTTGCTTTATTATTAGATGAAAGCCTGTTACCTCAGTGCAGAACTCTCTGGAAAATTGGGCTGGAGCTCATGACTTTAGCTTAAATTCTAAGTGGGGCCTCTTTCTTACCTTATACCAAAATTCTACTACTTTATGGTTATAGGACTTGAAAGGATGATTATGTATAATTGAGGATAATTATAGTGTATATATATATATATATATATATATACACACACACACACACACACAAATTCATTGCAAGGAGTAGGTTTACATGATTAGGGGCTGCAATCATGTAAACCTACTCCTTGCAATAAATTTTTTTCTTATGTTCTGAAAAGAAAGTATTAGTGGAAGCCATATAGTTACACTTGACTTTTACTCTAAGCCTATCCAACTGTAAGTGTGGTTCTATTGGTGGCATGGAATTGACCTGGTTAGACTGGTATTATTTCCTTTATGAAAGAACTGAGTTGTGGTGTACAATTCTGATACCAATTCTGACTTGTGTGGTGGTTTTACTTCCTCACCAGCAAGCAATTCTCAGACCCTATCTACCTGGAGATAGTGTCAAATCTTATAGGTTAAGGGTTCAGCCCTACAAGAGTGCCTCTCCCTGCAACTTCAGATGCCAATTGCAAGTACAGGTTGCTCCTGTGCTTCTGACCTACTGGCTGTTGATTGGAGCCTCCAACAACCCCCTCCTTGGGTTCGATTAATCTGCTGGAGTAACTCACAAAAATCAGAGAAACATTTTACTTACCAGATTACTGGTTTACTATAAAAGGATATAACTCAGGAATAGCCAGATAGAAGAGATTCAGAGGACAAGATGAGGCGAAAGGATGAGGAGCTTCTATGATGTCTGAGTTTGCCACTCTTCCAGCACATCCACGTGTTCACCAGGCAGCTCTGCAGTCCCCATCCTTTTGGGTTTTTATGGAGGTTTCATTACATAGGCATGACTGATGTAACTCATTGGCCATTGGGTATTGATTCAACTTGTAGCCCCCTTCCCTCCCTGGAGGTCAGAGGTGGTGGCACTGAAAGTTCCATCCCTCAAGTCACATGTTTGGTTCTCCTGGGAACCAGCCCCCATCTTTAAATGCATCCTTAGGTGCATTTCAAAAGTCACTTTATTAACACAACGAAAGATGCTTTATCTCTCTAATCATTTAGGAGCTCTGTGCCAGGAGCTTGGACTAGGATGAAGATTCAATATGTATTACTTATTACAAATTACAATATCACAGGTGGTTAGAGGAGTGTTTCCCTACTTGCCTTCCCCAGGGCTCTGTGTGTGAATGTGTGTATGTTTGTGTGTGTGTATGTATTTTAAGCAGTTAGGCTGAAAAGTCATACCCATTGGAAACTAGATATATATCTGGTCCCTGCTCTTCACAGTAGGGTATCAGAAAGTCCTTCATCTCCCTCTATGTAATTACTTCTCAAGGTACATAGTTCTTACACGATTGTCTGGGATCAGTGATGAGCTGGGCAGTTCTGGCTTGCAAAGAATGTTTGTCTGCTATTGTACAATAAAATCTCTAATGGGTCTTATTAAGGCATCCATTAAGTTAACTGCAAAGTTACATTAAATTTTGATTATTTTCTTTCTTTTTATTCTGCTTTACACCTGTGTTGTCTAACCTACTGTATTCAAACAGGTTATACAATGAACAATTCACAATTCTGCATTCCTCATTAATTGCATCAATTCAAAAAGGGCCCCAAATTTAAACAAGATGAGTATATTTTCTATTAATAATTTTTCATAAAAATATTAAAGCCCACAAATTATATCATTCATCTTGTAGAAATTAAGTGTTTAGTACAGTTCAAGTCTGAAAATATTCCCTACCAATAGAGGACACTCATACGTGTGCCTAATTCATGACTCAATTCCTTCTTCAGCAGTTGTGTCCTGAGCTGTCCTCCCTCCACTGGATCTAGTATAGATATTTCATGATCTCCAGAATTGGATTCATCCATCATTGAGTCCATAGTTTCTAAATTTTCAAAATCTAGGAAGATACATAATATCTTATCACTGGCCTAACATCCCTAAAGTTTACAACACACAGATCCTGAGCCATCATAGCAGTTATGTCAAATAAAGAATGATATTCAGGGGCTTCCCTGGTGGTGCAGTGGTTGAGAGTCTGCCTGCTGATGCGGGGGACGCGGGTTTGTGCCCCGGTCCAGGAAGATCCCACATGCCGCGGAGCAGCTGGGCCCGTGAGCCGTGGCGTCCGGAGCCTGTGCTCCGCAGTGGGAGAGGCCGCAGCAGTGAGAGGCCTGCGTACTGGAAAAAAAAAAAAGAATGATATTCTAAAACTCAGTGTGTTTTATAGACCCTCATTGTAATTTCCAACCATAAGCAACGCATGAGTCTAAGGGGTATTGTGAAAAAGAGGAACTCTGTCATCAGGCATTTATGGAGAAATTGTGTTTCTCTGTTCCTGGTGGAGTGGGGGGTGGGGGAGGGGAGGGGGACGCTCATCCATAAATACGATCCCTGCTTTTCTCAGAAAATAGTATTGAAAACACACTTCTCTACTTTTGAGTTTTTCCTGAGGATCTTTTATACTCTTTAGTTGTCAACATTTTGAAAACCTCTTAAGAATTTTTTTCCCTGAGTTCTTGGAACTTCAATCAAAAAATAAAAGGAGAGATTAGGGAAAAGGACTCAGTGCCAAGAAGTGGTAGAACAATAAAAAAGAATTATAAAGCTTGCAAGACTGACATAAGAGAGTAATTACTAAGAAGAAAACCAGACTTTTTGAAATTAAAAACAAATGAATAACTAATCCATAGGTCAAATAGGGAATCATAATGGAAATAAAAAAATACATAAACCTGAATGACAAATACCAAAAGTGGTATTTGAGAACAGTTTATACTTTAATTGTTTACATTGGAAAAAAAGGCTAAAAATTAATGAGGTTAGTACTTCAGAGGTCAGAAAATAAAAAAGAATGAATTTAGAGAAAATAGAAGAGAAGATAATGAACAAAAATCAAATATCAATAAAATAGAAAACAAAATTATAATAAAGAGGATCAAAAAACTGTAAGTGACTTCTTGAAGAACCCATTAAAGTGATAAATCTCTGATAGTGTTGATCAACTTAAGGGAAAAAAAATGAATGAATGAATGGATGGAATGAAAAAAAACTATATATTTGAATGGATAGTAAAAATGTAGAGAATTCTACAAGTGATTCTACTCCAAATAATTTGAAACAAACAATAAAACGCTAGAAGAATACTACATCAAGATTGACTTGAGAAATAGCAAGAATAAACCTATAACTATTAGGGAAATTTAATATGAAGGGCAAAGTCATAAAAATATAAAAGCAAGCTTTGTGGGTGCCTTCTACCAAGCATTCAAGAGACATGATTAGCAGTATTACTGAAAATCTTCTAGAGTACAGATACAGAAAAAATAATCTTTAACTCATGCTATGAACCCAGTATACACTGTGATCAAACTAAGAATACCTATTTGAGAAAAATTAAAAGCCAAATTTAGTGATGAAGGTAGATATAAATATCTGATAAAAGGAATAAATGTAACCAAATTGGTGAAATATTTGCACACTAAAAATTAGAAAACTTTGATGTAGGAATTTAAAAAGGACACAGATAAATGGAAAGACCTCCTGTGTTCATGGATTGGAAGAATTATGAATGTTAAAAAGCTCATATTACCCAATGAGATCTACAGATTCATTGTAACCTCTATCAAAACCCCAAAGGCATTCTTTCCAGAAATAGAAAAAAAATCCTAAAATTCAAATGGAACTGCAGAATGCCCCAAATAGTCAAGGCAATCTTGAACGAGAAGAACAAAACTGGAGGTACCACACTTGCTGATTTTCAAACTACACTTCTAGAGTAATCAAAACAGTATGGCATTGATATAAAACCAGACATATAAATCAATGGAACAGAATAGAGAGCCCATAAATAATAAATGTGTGATCAACTGACCTTTGACAACAGTGCCACAATAAGTCCAAAAAAATGGTGTTGGGAAAACTAGATATCCACATGAAGAAGAATGACATTGGATCCTATCTCATACTGTATTAAAAAATCAATTTAAAATGGATTAAAGACTTAAACATGAGATAGAAACTGTAAAACTCATAGAAGAAAACATAGGAAAAAGCTTCTTGACATTGGTCTGGACAGTGATTTTTTTTTTAATATGATCACAAAATCACAAGCAACAAAAGTAAAAATAGACACACAGGATTGCATCAAACTAAAAATCTTCTGAAACAACTGCAGAAGAAACAATAGAGTGAAAAAGCAACCTATGGAGTAGGAGAAAATATTTGCAAACCATGTATCTGATAAAGGGTTAATTATCCAACATACATAAGGAACTCATAAACTCAATAGAAAAAAAACCCCAACAAAACCCTGATGAAAAAGACCTGACAAAAGACCTGAATACACATTTCTCAAAAGAAGACATACAAAAATCAACAGATATATGAAAAGGTAATCAGCATCCCTAATTATCAGGGGTATCCAAATCAAAACTACAATGAGATATAACCTCGCATCTGTTAGAGTGACTATTAGCAGAAGACAAGCGGTAACAAGTATTGATGAGGCTGTGTAGAAAAAGGAATCCTGATACACTAATGGTGGGATTGTAAATTGGTATAGCTATCACAGAAAAAAGTATGGAGGTTCCTCAAAAAGTTAAAAATAGAACTACCGTATGATCCAGCAATCCCACTTCTGGGTATATATCCAAAGGAAATGAAAACAGGATATCAAAAAGATATCTGGACTCCCATGTTCATTGCAACGTTATTTTCAATAGCAAAGATGTGAAAACAACCTTAATATCTATTGATAGATGAATGGATCAAGAAAATGTGACACACACACACACACACACAATGGAATATTATTCACCAGAACAAAATTCTGCTGTTTGTGGCAACATGCATGATCCTGGAGGACATTATGCTAGGTGAAATAAACCAGACACAGAAAGTTAAGTAATACATGACCTCACTTATATGTGGAGTCACAGAAGTGCTTTCATAGACACACAGAGTAGGTTGCCAAGGGTTGAGGGGAAGGGAAAATGAGGAGATATTGACCAAAGGCTACAAAGTTTCAGTTATGTAAGATGAATAAGTTCTGGAGCTCTAAAGTATAGCATGGTGACTATAGGTAACAATACTGTATTGTGTACTTGAAATTTGATAAGAGGGTAGATCCTAAGTATTTGCCCCCCGCCCAAGCTGCCCCACATAAATGGTAACTATGTGACATGATGAATATATTAATTAGCTTGATTATGCTGATCATTTTACAATGTATACTTACATCAAAACATCAAGTTGTATACCTTAAATATATACAATTTCTATTTGTCAATTATATCTCTTAAAGCTGAAAAGAAAAAAAATTGTGTACATAATTTGGGCTATACTTTTCCAGGAAGTTCTTATATATTATTACATAATATTATGTCTATGTATGTTTACTCCACTAATCTGTGAGTGAACTTGTTGGCAAAGAATATAAACTACTCATCTTTGTATGAGTAAATTACTCAGCATGTAGATGCTCAATAAATGTTTGGTTGAATTCATGTATGAATACTGGGGTAAATTTGAGATTGCCAAGTATGATTATTTTTAAGATTCCTAGATTATATAAATCACACATCCAAACTTTTATCATAAAAAGCCCAGTAAGTTTACTCGGGGTTTCCATTTCCTAGCTACTGAAATGAAAAAGAATTTGCTCCTTGGAGAATAATAATGCATTGTCCAATTAGTGTAACTAATGAATGTTGTATTGAAAAGTTAAGTTATAGAACGAAGCACTTAATGAGAATTTAGGTATTGGAACTAAGGAAAAGGAGAATTAGGCATAGTCAGTAAGAAGGAAATCATAAATCTCTTAGGATGAAACATTATAATTTATTATTTATGAACCATTCACTTGGGAAGCAGGAACTAATAAGTGGTATGTATGTTATAAAGTGATTAGCATGCTGCTAGCTACGCCACTAGCAGACAGTAACTCATCAGTAATATGCATGTTATAAAGTGATTAGAATGCTGCTACCTATGCCATTAGCAAGCTGCTTAGCTTTGTGCCAATTATTTAATCTCTTTGGACCTTAGGTTCCACCTCTGAGCATTAAATATGTTGGCCCTACAACAGCTTAGGTCCCACCTGTTATTATATGTCATGGTTACTTTTGATATATTCTTTTCCCACATATTAGAAAAACAGGTAGTCCACTCAGTTTCAATGACCCAGTAATCCAGAAAAACATCAGTTTTATATATATATTGGAAGTGACATCTGCAAATTGAATACACCCCAATAATTTAGATATAAAATTTATGGAGATGAGATGTCTTTAAGGGTAATGATATTTAATCATAATTCCAGACAGTTTCGTGACAAGGACATTGAAACACAAATAATGTGAATGCAGTACTTCCGACAGGAATTGCTTGTTTCCTGAATGTGCATTCCAGCACATGGAGAGATAAGGCAGAGGAGCACACTGGAGTTCAAAGAATTTTATTTTTTTATTTTTTTTCATTCATTATAGGCTTAAAAAATTTTTTTTCTGTTTTCTTTTTTAAATTTTTATTTTATATTGGAATATAGTTGATCAACAATGTTGTGCTAGTTTCAGGTGCACAGCAAAGTGACTCAGCGATACATATACATGCATTTAAATTGCAGAGTTTGTGAAGATTATCTAAAGCTATCTATAAATCAGAAGTGCTCCCCCTAGGGCAGTGTGGTACAGTAGATAGGTCTGAGTTCAGAATCAAATGGAAATGGGATTAAAATTCATCTCTGCCATCAGCAGCTAAATTTATAGAATTTACTTAATTTCCCTGTATCTTAATTTCTTCATCTATAAAATGGGGATCATGATACCTACATTACATGGTTTTATAATAATAAATAAAACACCTTAAGTAAAGTGTTTGGTACATAATACGTACTTTAAAAGGGTGTTTCGGCTTCAGTTTTATTTTTTTTCATTGATCTTAAAATCTACCTTGAAATCCACAGCACTGACAAGTGAAAACACATGAAATAACTCAAGAAATATTTACTCAGAGTCCTTTTTGCACCAGATAATTTTTTTGCATTTTATTTTATTTTTTATACAGCAGGTTCTTATTATCTATTTTATACATATTAGTGTATATATGTCAGTCCCAATTTCCCAATTCATCACACCACTCCCCCACTTTCCCCCCTTGGTGTCCATATGTTTGTTCTCCACATCTGTGTCTCTATTTCTGCCTTGCAAACCAGATGATTTTTTTAAATGCTAGAGATACAATGGCATCTCTAGACAGACATGATTCTTTCCTTCATGGAGTTCATTCTAGTAGGGGAGAAAGACAAAAAAAAGAAAAAGAAAAAAATATCACTGGAAGTTGTGATAACTACTCTGAAGGAAACAAATAGGAATTATGGGAAAATAGTGAAATATTGGGTAGTAGGGATCAGAAGAGAAATCTACTGTATTAAAAAATGAAAATGTATCAGTTTAAGTTAAAAGTAATAAATTATTACACTAAATTCAGGAGGATATGCACGGATCAGCAAGATATTGTAGAGAAGCAGAGTAACTCAAGCAAATGAAGTCAATAGTGATTTTTATCAGAAGTTGAGCAACTGTGATCTAAGGTAGTTTCACTTTGGAAGAAGTCTGGGGCTGGATTTGGGAAAGAATTTAAGATCATCATGGTTGTAGTCTGGATTATAGGTAAAAAAGGTCTGTAGCAAGCCTGACCACTCCAGAACTTCTTGGATACTGAAGTTCTGCTATACCTTTCATGACTTGGTCAGGGTGAATAAGTAAGTTCTTTGTGAATCATGTTGCTTCCGCTATTATGTCTAATACTACTATTCTGCTAGGAAAATTTAGAGGGAGCAAGACAGTTAATTAAAAGTAAAACATCAGGGCTTCCCTGGTGGCGCAGTGGTTGAGAGTCCACTTGCTGATGCAGGGGTCCCGGGTTCGTGCCCCGGTCCGGGAAGATCCCACATGCCGCGGAGCGGCTGGGCCCGTGAGCCATGGCCACTGAGCCTGCGTGTCGGGAGCCTGTGCTCCACAACGGGAGAGGCCACAGCAGTGAGAGGCCCATGTACCACAAAAAAAAAAAAAAAAAAAAAGTAAAACATCAGGTATAAGGAAGAATTAATATGTGAGGAGTAAATGGGGCTTCGAGGTAACTGTGGGCAAGGTAATTTACCAACCATGATTTCATTGAGAATAATAAAAAAATTTGTATAAAATCTTAAACAATATCTCCTTGAAAGCAGCAGAGAGCTACAAGGAAATGAAAAATTAAAGGAATAAGATCTTGGCAAAGAAAGAAACTGCAAGAGATGAGCCCAGTGTTTGACTTCTAAGACAAATTTAGAATTATAAAGGCAACATGTATATGTATGTCATTGAAGTATTGCCTATATTACCATGAGAGTCCAATGTCCTATCCTAAAGGATGATCAGTGATTGAATGGACAGACAAAATTCATAGTCATAGAATACTATACAAAGCATACATAGAAATAAGTTAAACAGAACTACATTTATCAGCATGGGTGGATTTGCAAATCCAACGTTGAATGAAAGTAGGAAGTCCAGTGAAATGCGTAGATGTATTTATTTTACAAGCATGCACAAGTAATTGTATATATTTTTGTGTATATACAAATGCTTAAGAAAAGTATAAATAGTTGTTTATTGCTTTGGAGTTATCTGGTAAGATCCCATGTTAAATCATTGCTGGAACTAAAAACATACTAGACAGAGTTACAGACTAACAAAGATAAAAAAGCTCACAAACTAAGAGCATACATAATACTACTCAAACTAGTAAGTTTTTTTACCTCTTAATGAACTAAGATCTCATTTGGAAATAATAGCTTACAAGAAAACCTGTCTTTTCCTCTGGATATAGATTTTTTACCCAAATATAATTTAATATATTTTGATGAATATGTAAGAGTAAAATAATGGAAGGAAGTTTAGAAGGGTACACTTTAATACATGGTGGAGATAGGGATGGGACAGATAACTTATCTTTTATAACAGATAAAAGAAATGCACACTCAAAAAATCTGAGATTATATCTTCTCTGATAATGATATTATGTCATCAGCTGGAGGGTATTTTTGATTGAAATCTGCATGTTTAGGGTCCATGAATACCTATAGGAAGAAGAACACACTTTTCAATTCAGAATGTTGTTCAAAGTCTTAGGGAAATGAAGAATAGAGTTTTCAAAGGGGAAGAAATAATCTACTCTGTCAAATCAGTTTTTCAAGGGAAATAAGTGAACTGAGTGTGAATAAGCAAGACAAGTCTTGGGCCTCTTTGCGATCTTCGGTTCTGGTGAAGTTCCTAAAACAATAATTTCAACTATTTGTTACCTGGGCACCTGTTAGTAAACAAAATGTGTATTAAAATGTTTATAGGATTAATTGATCAATAATCAGTATAACTTTCAACTCTTAGAAATGTGTTGTAGTGCACACCTTAAGCAATGATTTAATCAGAGCTCCCAACGATGGAAAATATCACATACTCTCATATTTAGTCAAGGTGGTTTGTGTAATAGACAAGCTGTCTCCGGTAGTGGATAGATTGAAATTTTCATCCAGAGAGTATTTAATGTTTTCATTTAGTGTGCTTGCTTATCACCAGTGGTCTGCCCTGTAGCACACTTGAGTTCTTCTATGATCACCACAACTTGCATTTGTTTGTCTTACTCTGTTGTGCTCTTTGATTGCCAAAGCCTCTCTCCTCCTTCTTTTCTCAGCTCATATTCATTGTCAGGTAGTATATTATAGTACATGTGGTCATTCTTTTAGTGTCATATCAGCATTTCTTCTCCTGTTTCTCAGAGTTATTTATTATGGTGCCATTTTGTTCACTTCTTAAAATCTCTGATCATGTAAATAAATGCTCAGATGTGCATCGTGTTTCTAGGTTAATATAAGCTCTAAGAATCATGTAGAATAGAGTTACATCTTTTGCTCACTACATACATGCACTCAAAAAGAGAGTTGCTCACGTTACAGGAGACACTCAAGAACTGAGGCCAACTGAGGAAACAGCAGAGTCATGTTTTCTATCTAACGTTCACACCTGGGTATGTGTCAATGAGTAGAATGGTTGGGAATCAAACACACTATTTAATCGTCTTTGCTGTTTCTCTCTTATTAATTTGCGTTTCTGTCCTCCCCATCTCCTGGATGCATAAAAAAATGCACATATAATGTCTACAAAGGGTGATTTACTGAAACAAAGTTATGAATTATTTTATACATTGAGTTAATTGTAACACAGCTAGATTTTAACTGTGAAATATAGAAACTTCAAGCTCATGTTTATATGGATGAAATGATAAAGCTCAGAGACATTGTAATTCTCAGTCATCTCTGCCTGTCAGCATTTATACATGAGTGTGTATACTTTTCATGTAATTTTCAGGGTTCTGACATTCACTATTTGATGTGATCATGTAGAAATGACTTCCAAATGAGTCTTGGAAAAACATAGATGAATTTTTTTTCTGTAGTAGTGTTGAATTGATGTTCTTTCTTTTTAAATATTTTGTAGAATTTGCCAGTAAAACAATATGGACCTGAAAATTTCTTTTCTTTTTTTTCTTTTTGGAGTTTTTTTTTTTAAACTTTATTGACTTTTTTTTTGGTAAGAACAATTAACATGAGATCTACATTCTTAATAAAGTTTAAGGATATGATACAGTATTGTTAACTATAGGTACAAAGTTGTAGAGTACATCTCCAGAGCTTATTCATCTTGTTTAACTGAAACTTTATGTCAATTAGTTAGTAACTCCCATTCCTCCCTCTCCCCATCCCCTGGAAACCACCATTCCACTCTTTGATTCTATTAATCTGTTTTCGATACCTCATATATGTGGAATCACGCAGTTTTGTTTTTCTTTGACTGGTTTACTTTCTTTTGTTTTTTTTTAACATCTTTATAGGAGTATAATTGCTTTAAAATGTTGTGTTAGTTGCTGCTATATAACAAAGTGAATCTGCTATACATATACATATATTTCCATATCCCCTCCCTGTTGCATCTCCCTCCCACCCCTCTAGGGGGACACAAAGCACAGAGCTGATCTCCCTGTGTGATGCAACTGTATCCCACTAGCTATCTATTTTACATTTGGTGGTGTATATATATCAGTGCTACTCCCTCACTTTGTCCTGGCTTACCCTTCCCCTCCCTGTGTCCTCAAGTTCATTCTCTATGTCTGTGTCATTATTCCTGTCCTGCCTCTAGGTTCAGCAGAACCTTTTTTTTTTTTAGATTCCATATATATGTGTTAGCATCCAGTATTTGTTTTACTCTTTCTGACTTACTTCACTGTGTACGACAGACTCTAGATCTGTCCATCTCACTACAAATAACTCAATTTCCTTTCTTTTTATGGCTGAGTAATATTCCATTATATATATGTGCCACATCTTCTTTACCCATTCATCTGTCGATGAACACTTAGGTTGCTTCCATGTCCTGGCTATTGTAAATAGTGCTGCAATAAACATTATGGTACATGTCTCTTTTTGAATTATGGTTTCATCAGGGTATATGCTCAGTAGTGGGATTGCTGGGTCATATGGTAGTTCTATTTTTAGTTTTTTAAGGAACCTCCATACTGTTCTCCATAGTAGCTGTATCAATTTACATTCCATCAACAGTGCAAGAGGGTTCTCTTTTCTCCACACCCTCTCCGGCATATAATGTTTATAGATTTTTTGACGATGGCCATTCTTACTGGTGTGAAGTAATACCTCATTGTAGTTTTGATTTGCATTTCTCTAATGATTAGCGTTCTTGAGCATCCTTTCATGTGTTTGTTGGCGATCTGTATATCTTCTTTGGAGAAATGTCTGTTTAGGTCTTCTGCCCTTTTTTGGATTGGATTGTTTGGTTTTTTTGATGTTGTGGTGCATGAGCTGCTTGCATATTTTGGAGATTAATCCTTTGTCAGTTTCTTCATTTGAAAACATTTTCTCCCATTTTGAGGGTGGTCTTTTCGTCTTGTTTATGGTTTCCTTTTCTGTGCAGAAGCTTTTAAGTTTCATTAGGTCCCATTTGTTTATTTTTGTTTTTAATCTCCATTAATCTAGAAGGTGGGTCACAAAAGGTCTTGCTGTGATTTATGTCAAACAGTGTGCTTCCTGTGTTTTCCTCTAAGAGTTTTACAGTGCCTGGTCTTACATTTAGGTCTTTAATGAATTTTGAGTTTATTTTAGTGTATGGTGTAAGGGAGTGTTTTAAATTCATTCTTTTACATGTAGCTGTCCAGTTTTCCCAGCACCACTTATTGAAGAGGCTGTCTTTTCTCCACTGTATATTCTTGACTCCTTTATCAAAAATAAGGTGACCGTAGGTGTGTGGGTTTATCTGTGGGCTTTCTATCCTCATCCATTGATCTATATTTATGTTTTTCAGCCCATACCATAGTGTCTTGATTACTGTAGCTTTGTAGTATAGTCTGAAGTCAGGGAGCCTGATTCCTCCAGCTCCATTTTTCTTTCCCAAGATTGCTTTCGCTATTCGGGGTCTTTTGTGTTTCCATACCAATTGTGAAATTTTTTGTTCTAGTTCTGTGAAAATGCCAGTGGTAGTTTGCACTGTATCTGTAGATTGCTTTGGGTAGTATAGTCATTTTCACAATGTTGATTCTTCCAATCTAAAAACATGGTATATCTCTCCATCTGTTTCTATCATCTTCAGTTTTTTCATCAGTGTCTTATAGTTTTTTGAATACAGGTCTTTTGTCTCCTTAGGTAGATTTATCACTAGGTATTTGACTCTCTATGTTGCAGTCGTAAATGGGAGTGTTTCCTTAATTTCTTTTTCATATTTTTCATCATTAGTGTATAGGAATACAAAAGATTTCTGTGCATTAATTTTGTATCCTGCTACTTTACCAAATTCATTGATTAGCTCTAGTAGTTTTCTGGTAGCATCTTTAGGATTCTCTATGTATAGTATCATGTGATCTGCAAACAGTGACAGTTTTACTTCTTCTTTTCCGATTTGGATTCCTTTTATTTCTTTTTCTTCTCTGATTGCTGTGTCTAAAACTTCCAAAACTATGTTGAATAATAGTGGTGAGATTGGGCAACCTTATCTTGTTCCTGATCTTAGAGGAAATGTTTTCAGTTTTTCACCATTGAGAACAATGTTGGCTGTGGGTTTGTCATATATGCCCTTTATTATGTTGACGTAGGTTCCCTCTATGCCCACTTTCTGGAGGGTTTTTATCATAAATGGGTGTTGAATTTTGTCAAAAGCTTTTCCTGCATCTATTGAGATTATCATATGGTTTTTCTCCTTCAGTTTGTTAATATGGTGTATCACATTGGTTGATTTGTGTATATTGAAGAATCCTTGCATTCCTGGGATTAACCTCGCTTGATCATGGTGTATGATCCTTTTAATGTGCTGTTGGATTCTGTTTGCTAGTATTTTGTTGAGGATTTTTGCATCTATGTTCATCAGTGTTAAGGGCCTGTAGTTTTCTTTTTCTGTGACATCTTTGTCTGGTTTTGGTATCAGGGCGATGGTGGCCTCGTAGAATGAGTTTGGGAGTGTTCCAACCTCTGCTATATTTTGGAAGAGTTTGAGAAGGATAGGAGTTAACTCTTCTCTAAATGTTTGATAGAATTTGCCTGTGAAGCCATCTGGTCCTGGACTTTTGTTTGTTGGAAGTTTTTCAATCACCGTTTCAATTTCAGTGCTTGTGATTAGTCTGTTTATACTTTCCATTTCTTCCTGGTTCAGTCTCAGAAGGTTGTGCTTTTCTAAGAATGTCCATTTCTTCCTGGCTGTCCATTTTATTGGCATATAGTTGCCTGTAGTAATCTCTCATGATCCTTTGTATTTCTGCAGTGTCAGTTGTTTCTTCTCCTTTTTCATTTCTAATTCTGTTGATTTGAGTTTTCTCCCTTTTTTTCTTGATGCATCTGGCTAATGGTTTATCAATTTTGTTTATCTTCTCAAAGAACCGGGTTTTAGATTTTTGATCTTTGATACTGTTTCCTTCATTTCTATTTCATTTATTTCTGGTCTGATCTTTATGATATCTTTCATTCTGCTAACTTTGGAGTTTTTTTGTTCCTCTTTCTCTAGTTGCTTTAGGTGTAAGGTTAGGTTGGTTATTTGAGAGATTTTTCTTGTTTCTTGAGGTAGGATTGTATTGCTCTAAAATTCCCTCTTAGAACTGTTTTTGCTGCATCCCATAGGTTTTGGGTTGTCACGTTTTCACTGTCATTTGTTTAGGTATTTTGTGATTTCCTCTTTGATTACTTCAGTGATCTCTTGGTTATTTAGTAGTGTATTGTTTACTCTCCATGTGTTTGTATTTTTTACAGATTTTTTTCCATAATTGATATCTAGTCTCATAGTGTTGTGGTTGGACAAGATATTTGATACGATTTCAATTTCTTAAATTTACCAGGGCTTGATTTGTGACCCAAGATATGATGTATCCTGGAGAATGTTCCATGAGCACTTGAGAAGAAAGTGTATTCTGTTGTTTTTGGATGGGATGTCCTATAAATATCAATTAAGTCCATCTTGTTTAATGTGTCATTTAAAGCTGTGTATCCTTATTTATTTTCATTTTGGATGATCTGTCCATTGATGAAAGTGGGGTGTTAAAGTCCCCTACTATGGTTGTATTACTGTCGTTTCCCCCTTTTATGACTGTTAGCATTTGCCTTATGTATTGAGGTGCTCCTATGTTGGGTACATAAATGTTTACAATGTTACATCTTCTTGGTTTGATTCCTTGATCGTTATGTAGTATCCTTCTTTGTCTCTTGTAATAGTCTTTATTTTAAAGTCTATTTTGTCTGATATGAGAATTGCTACTCCAGCTTTCTTTTGATTTCCATTTGCATGGAATATCTTTTTCTGTCCCCTCACTTTCAGTCTGTATGTGTCCCCAGGTCTGAAGTGGGTCTCTTGTAGACAGCATATATATGGGTCTTGTTTTTGTATCCATTCAGCCAGTCGATGTCTTTTGGTTGGAGTATTTAATCCATTTACATTTAAGGTAATTATCGATATATATGTTCCTATGACAGTTTTCTTAATTGTTTTGGGATTGTTATTGTAGGTCTTTTCCTTCTCTTGTGTTTCCTGCCTAAAGTAGTTCCTTTAGTATTTGTTGTCAAGCTGGTTTGGTGGTGCTTAATACTCTTAACTTTTGCTTGTTTGTAAAGGTTTTAATTTCTCCGTGGAATCTGAATGAGATCCTTGCTGGGTAGAGTAATCTTGGTTTTAGGTTTTTCCCTTTTGTCACTTTAAATATGTCCTGCCACACCCTTCTGGCTTGGAGAGTTTCTGCTGAAAGATCAGCTGTTCACCTCATGAGGATTCCCTTGTGTGTTATTTGTTGTTTTTCCTTTGCTGCTTTTAATATTTTTTCTTTGTGTTTAATATTTTTTAGTTTGAATAATGTGTGTCTTGGCTTGTTTCTCCTTGGATTTATCTTGTATGGGACTCTCTGTGCTTCCTGGACTTGATTGACTATTTCTTTTCTCACGTTATGGAAATTTTCAAGTGTAATCTCTTCAAATATTTTCTCAGTCCCTTTCCTCTTCTCTTCTTCTTCTGGGACCCCTATAATTCAAATGTTGGTGTGTTTAATGTTGTCCCTGAGGTCTCTGAGACTGACCTCAATTCTTTTCAATCTTTTTTCTTTTTTCTGCTCTGCGGTAGTTATTTCCACTATTTTATCTTCCAGGTCACTTATCCGTTCTTCTGCCTCAGTTGGTCTGCTATTGATTCCTTCTAGAGAATTTTTAATTTCATTTATTTGTGTTGTTCATCATTGTTTGTTCACTCTTTAGTTCTTCTAGGTCCTTGTTAAACGTTTCTTGTATTTTCTGCATTCTATTTCCAAGATTTTGGATCACCTTTACTAACATTACCCTGAATTCTTTTTCAGGTAGACTGCCTATTCCCCCTTCATTTCTTTGGTCTGGTGGGTTTTTACCTTGCTCCTTCATCTGCTGCATATTTCTCTGTCTTCTTATTTTGTTTACCTTACTCTGTTTGGGGTTTCCTCTTTGCAGACTGCAGGCTTGTAGTTCCCTTTGTTTTTGGTGTCTGCCCCCAGTGGGTTAGGTTGGTTCAGTGGCTTGTGTAGGCTTCCTGGTGGAGGGGACTGATGCCTGTGTTCTGGTGGGTGGGGCTGGATCTTGTCTTTCAGGTGGGCAGGCCTGTGTCTGGTGGTGTGTTTTGGGGCATCGGTGAACTTAGTATGATTTAGGTAGCCTCTCTGCTAATGGGTGGGGTTCTGTTCCTGTTTTGCTAGTTGTTTGACATGGGGTGTCCAGCACTGGAGCTTGCTGGCCATTAGGTGGAGCTGGGTCTTAGCATTGAGATGGAGATCTCTGGGAGAGCTCTTGCCCATTGATATTACGTGGGGCCGGGAGGTATGTGGTGGTTCAGTGTCCTGAACTTGGCTCTCACTCCTAAGAAGCTCAGGTCTGACACCAGACTGGAGCACGAAGGCCGTGTCAGCCAGATGACTCAGAAGAAAAGGGAGAAAAAAGATAGACAAAATAATAATAATAATTAAAAAAAAACAGAAGAGGAGAGCAACCAAACCAATAAACAAATCCACCAATTACAGCAAGCACTAAAAACTGTACTACGATAAACGTAAAAATCAGAAACATTTCAGTTGCAGACAGCAAACCCTGAGTCTACTATTGCTCCCAAAGTTCAGTGCCTCAATTTTGAGGTGATTCATTGTTTATTCAGGTATTCCACAGATGCAGGCTACATCAAGTTGATTGTGGGGATTTAATCCGCTGCTCCAGAGGCTGCTAGGAGAGATTTCCCTTTCTCTTTTTTGTTCGCACAGCTCCTGGTGTTCATCTTTGGATTTGCCCCCACCTCTGCGTGTAGGTCGCTCTCAGGCATCTGTTCCCACCCAGAGAGGACAGGTTTAAAGCAGCAGCTGATTAGGGGGCTCTTGCTCATTCAGGACATGGGGACGGAGAGGTACAATTGTCATAATTGGAATGTGGGGGAAGCCTGCAGCGGCAGAGTCCGGCATGACATTGCAACAGCCTGAAGCATGCTTTGTGTTCTCCTGGGGAACTTGTCCCTGGATCATGGGACCCTGGCAGTGGTGTGCTGTACAGGCTCCCGGAGGGGTGTGGATTGTGGACTGTGCTTGCACACAGAATTCTTTGTGGCTGCAGCAGCAGTGTTAGCATTTCATGTCTGTCTCTGGGGTCTGAGCTGATACCTGTGTCTCATGCCCATCTCTGGAGCTTTTTTAGGTGGTGCTCTGTCTTTTGTGGGCATCAGGGAAGGAATTCCCTCTCCTCATGTACCCCAAAACAATGGTCTTTTGCCTCCTAGGCAGGTCCGGACTTTTTCTGGACTCCCTCTTGGCTACCTGTGGTGCACTAGCCCCCTTCAGGCTGTGTTCACACAGCTAACCCCAGTCCTCTCCCTGGGATCTGACCTCCAAAGCCCGAGCCTCAGCCCCCATCCCCCTCTCAGCCCGGCGGGTGAGCAGACAAGCCTCTCGGGTTGGTGAGTGCTGGTCGGCAGTGATCCTCTGTGCGGGAATCTCTCTGCTTTGCCTTCTGTACCCCTGTTGTTGCACTCTCCTCTGTGGCTCCGAAGATTTGCCCCTGTCCACCCCACCCCGTCTCCTCCAGTGAAGGGGCTCCCTAATGTGTGGAAACTTTTCCTCCTTCACAGCTCCCTCTCAGAGGTGCAGGTCCTGTCCCTATACTTTTATCTCTGTTTTTTCTTTTTGCTTTTGCCCTACCTAGGTATGTGGCAATTTTTTTGCCTTTTGGGAAGTCTGAGGTCTTCTGCCAGTGTTCAGTAGGTGTTCTGTAGGAGATGTTCCACTGTAGATGTATTTTTGATGCATTTGTGGGGAGGAAGGTGATCTCCATGTCTTATTCCTCTGCCATCTTGAAGGTCCCTGAAAATTTCTTTTTTGGAAGGTTTTAAACTATGAATTCAATTTCTTTAATAGTTATAGGGCTACTTAGGTTATCTAGTTCATCGTGGGTGAATTCAAATAGTTTGTGGGTTTGGAAGAATTGGACCATTATACAAGTTGTCAGATTTATGTGCCTAGGGTTAGTTGTTCTTAGTATTCATTTATTATCCTCTTAACGTCTGTGAGGTTTTCAATGATATTCCCTATTTTATTTCTGATATTATTAATTTTTGCCTTCTCTCTCCTATTCTTTGTTTTCCTAGAGGTTTATCAATTTTATTGTTCTATTTAAAGAACCAATTTTTGGTTTCACTGACTTTCACTATTGTTTTTATGTTTCCAAATCATTGATTGCTGCTTTTATTTTTATTATTTCTTCTCTTCTGCTTGATTTGCTCTTGTTTTTCTAGTTTCTCGAAGCAGGAGTCTAGATTATGAGTTGAGACCTTTCTTCTACTCTAATATTAGTATTTAATGTTATAAACTGTCTACAAGCACTGCTTTTATTGTGTCTCACAAATTTTTATATGTTGTATTTTTACTTTCCCGCAGTTCAAAATATTTTCTAATTCACCTTAAGGCTTGTTCTTTGACCAAGTTTGAGTATTTTCTCTTGTTTTTCTGTTATTGATTCCTAGCTTAACTCCGTTTCAGTCAGAGAACATCCTTTGCATGATTGCAATTCTTTTAAATTGGTAACGTTTATTTCAAGACAGCATGCCAGACGTTTGTTTCATGATTTATCTGGATAAATTTTCAATGTGCACTTGAAAAAAATACATGATTTGCTTTGGTTGGGTGCAGTATTCTATAGATGGCAATTAGATATAGTTGTTAGATAGTATTTTCTTAGTTCATCTATATGTTTATTGATTTAGTGTTCCCTAGTTATATCTATTATTGAGAGTATTGATGCCTACAGCTATGCTTGTGGGTTTAGCTATTTCTCCCTTCAGTTCTGTCAGATTTTGCTTCTTATTTTTTGAAATGCTTTTGTTAAATGCATGAACATCTGTTTTTGAGAAATAGGATTTGCGTTACATGAACAAGACTATTAGAAAAAGAGAATAAGATGTGAGGGATTTGTATTTTATTTCACGACAATATATCATATATAGGACTTACTAGAGATGAAAAGCTTACAGTTTTTGGAAATACAGTTACAGAAATAACCAAATTGTAATTTGTGAAACAATTCAAATCTGAGCAAAGTGTGATCTCTTTTTAGTATATCATAATGAGGATTCATATAACATTTCCAAGAGTTATAAAGAAACACAACAGATTTTGCCACCTGGAGAAGATAATTACAGTTTTAAAAAATGATTTTTTGCAAACTACGTTGTAAATGAGAATGTCATGAACTTAGCACCAAGTAGCTTGCTTTGCAAGACTGTTCAAAGTAGAAGAGTCTTTTTCCATTAAAAAGACTTTTCCATTAAAAAGAAGAGTCTTTTTCCATTAAAAAATGAATATTCTGGGTGAACTCCTGTTCTGTGTGTGAGGAGCTTAGTAGTCAACACACCATCCAAATAACATGTGAAAAGGTGAATGGACTGAAAAATCAACTCTTCTTGGATCTGAAAGAGAGGGGAGGACACAGAGTAAACAGCTGCCCCTAAGACTGGAGAGATAAGCAAGTGAATACAGGGAGTCACACCATACTGGAGAGGAGACACATGAGTGGAAACCAGTGCCAAGGTAGGAACAACTGAAAAACTGAATTGAAATTGGTAAATTGCTGGAGCTCAATGAGGACAACTGTGAGAGTTATAAACTCCAGAGGGACCCAGTCATGCGAGGCGGGGGGCTGGGGGGGGGTGCACTTCAACATATTGTAAGAATTACCTCCATGAGCTCAACCAGTTTCCTACAGTAAATATCAGAGGAGAATCTCCTCTTGCTTCTGGCAAGGGGAGGGGAAATGGAACCATTTTGAAATCCTCCAGAGCTCTGTTCTTAACAAGGCCTGCCTTCAGGAGAAACTAGTTAACCAGACTCTAACCTACTGGGATATTATCGTATCCCAGCTCACCTGGGGCAAGGGAAATAGCCATCTCCAGCCCACAATAACCATCCAGTCCCATTTAATGGGGGAGGAAAAAATTCTGAGAAACACTTGTGAAGTTCACAGTCCAGAAGCCTAGGCTCACTAAAACACTGAGACCTAACATAGGGCTATAGAACATTTCCTCTCCCCCAACAGCTCACCACCACATTACTGAAGTCCTATTTACAGCATTTCCCTTTATTCAAGACATTATATTTGGTTATCAAAAGTTATAAGGCACACCAAAAGGTAAAAAAAACAATTTTAAGAGACAGAGCAAGCATCAGAACTAGATAGGGCAGGGATGTTGGAATTATCATACTGGGAATCTTAAACAATGATAATTAATATACTAAGAGTTCTAGTGGATAAAGTAGGTACATGAAAGAACAGATGGGAAGTGTAAACAGAGACATGAAAATCCTAAGAAAGAACCAAAAAGAAATGATAGATATCTAAAGAATTATAACAGAAATGAAGATTACCTTTGATTGGCTTATTGGTAGATTGAACATGGCTGAGGAAAGAATCTGTGAGCAACAGGATATATCAACAGAATCTTCAAAAACTGAAAAGCAAAGAGAAAAATACTAAAAACCAGAGCAGAATATACAAAGACTGTGGGACAATTACAAAATTAAAAACACACATGTAATGGATAACCAGAGGGAAAGGAAAGGGAGCAAGGAACAGAAGAAATATTTGAAACAATACTGACTGAGAATTTTCTTAAATTAATGTCAGACTCCAAACCACAGAGCCAGGAAACTCAGAGAATAAGCAGGATAAATGCCAAACAAGCAAACAAACAAAAACCCCCACAAAAACTGCATGTAGGCATATCATTTTCACAATACAGAAAATCAAAGATAAAGAAAAAACCCTGAAAGAAGCCAGAGGATGAAAATACCTTACTTGTAGAGGAACAAGAGAAGAATTACAGCTGATTTCTCAGAAACCATGCAGCAAGAAAACAGTGGATTGAATATTTAAAGTGCTGGTAGAAAACCCCACCAACCTAGAATTCTGTACCTAGCAAAATTTTCTTTCAAAACTGAAGGAGAAATAGACTTTGTCAGACAAACATTGAGGGAATTTGTTATCAGAAGCCCTCCTTTGAAAGATGTGTGAAAAGAAATTAGAGAGAAGGAAAATAATATAGGTCAGAAAACTCAGATCTACATAAACTAAGGAAGAGCATAAAAGAAAAAATAAATGAAGGTTAAAAAAAAACCTTTTATTTTTCTTATTCTTTGATTGACCTAACAGATAACAGTTTGTTCAAAATAATAATACTGACAACATATTTGATTATGTATGTGTATATATATCATATGTGTATGTATTTAAATATATGCTCATGTATTCTTGTATATAAGTAAAAACAATGATAACAATAATAAAGCGATGTAAGGAACTAAAAATATTTTGGTATTATAAGGTACTCACACTACCCATGAATTGGTATACTGTTATTAGAAAGTGGACTTAGGTTAGCTGTAAATGTATATTGAAAACTCTAGGTCAACTACCGAAAAAAAGTGAAAAAAAAAGTATAACTGATGTGCTAAGAAAGGGGAGAAAACGGAATCGCATAAAATGATCAATTAAAATCACAAAAGGCAAAGGAAGAGTGAAAAAACAGGAACAAAGAACAGGACAACAAATAGAAAACAAAAGTGAATTTTGTAGGTACTAATCCAACTATATTAATAATCACTTAGAACATCAGTGGTCTAAATGCACCAATTAAAACACAGAGATTGTCAGAGTGGATCTAACACAAGACCCAACTATATATTGTCTACAAGAAATCCAATTTAAATATAAAGACTCATCAAGAAAAGAAGGGAGCACACTCCAATCAACAGAATTAGAAATGAAAAAGGAGAAGAAACAACTGACACTGCAGAAATACAAATGATCATGAGAGATTACTACAGGCAACTATATGCCAATAAAATGGACAACCTGGAAGAAATGGACACATTCTTAGAAAAGCACAACCTTCTGAGACTGAACCAGGAAGAAATGGAAAATATAAACAGACCAATCACAAGCACTGAAATTGAAACTGTGATTAAAAATCTTCCAATAAACAAAAGCCCAGGAGCAGATGGCTTCACAGGCAAATTCTATCAAACATTTAGAGAAGAGCTAACGCCTGTCCTTCTCAAACTCTTCCAAAATGTAGCAGAGGTAGGAACACTCCCAAACTCATTCTACGAGGCCACCATCACCCTGGTACCAAAACCAGACAAAGATGTCACAAAAAAAGAAAACTACAGGCCCTTAACACTGATGAACATAGATGCAAAAATCCTCAACAAAATACTAGCAAACAGAATCCAACAGCACATTAAAAGGATCATACACTATGATCAAGTGGGGTTTATCCCAGGAATGCAAGGATTCTTCAATATATGCAAATCAATTAGTGTGATACACCATATTAACAAATTGAAGGATAAAAACTATATGATCATCTCAATAGATGCAGAAAAAGCTTTTGAGAAAATTCAACACCCATTTATGATAAAAACCCTCCAGAAAGTGGGCATAGAGGGAACCTACCTCAACATAGTAATATGTGGGCAATACATGAAAAAGGCACAGCCAACATTGCTCTCAGTGGTGACACACTGAAGCCATTTCCTCTACGGAACAAGACAAGGGTGCTCACTCTCACCATTATTATTCAACATAGTTTTTGAAGTTTAAGACACAGCAATCAGAGAAGAAAAAGAAATAAAAGGAATCCAAATCGGAAAAGAAGATGTAAAGCTGTCACTGTTTGCAGATGACATGATACTATACACAGAGAATCCTAAAGATGCTACCAGTAAACTACTAGAGCTAATCAATTAATTTGGTAAAGTAGAAGGATACAAAATTAATGCCCAGAAATTTCTTGCATTCCTATACACTAATGATGAAAAATCTGAAAGACAAATTAAGGAAACACTCCCATTTACCATTGAAACAAAAAGAATAAAATACCTAGGGATAAACCTACCTAAGGAGAAAAAAGACCTGTATGCAGAAAACTATAAGATACTGATGAAAGAAATTAAAGATGATAGAAACAGATGGAGAGATATACCATGTTTTTAGATTGGAAGAATCAACATTGTGAAAATGACTATACTACCCAAAGCAATCTACAGATTCAATGCAATCACTATCAAACTACCAATGGCATTTTTCACAGAACTAGAAGAAAAAATTTCACAATTTGTATGGAAACACAAAAGACCCCAAATAGCCAAAGCCATCTTGGGAAAGAAAAATAGAGCTGGGGGAATCAGGCTCCCAGACCTCAGACTATGCTATAAAGCTACAGTAATCAAGACAGTATGGTACTGGCACAAAAACAGAAATATAGATCAATGGAACAGGATAGAAAGCCCAGAGATAAACCCTCACACATATGGTCACCTTATCTTTGATAAAGGAAGCAAGAATATACAATGGAGAAAAGACAGCCTCTTCAAAAAGTGGTGTTGGGAAAACTGGACAGCTACATGTAAAAGAATGAAATTAGAACACTCCCTAACGCCGTACACAAAAATAAACTCAAAATGGATTAAAGACCTATAAAACTCAGCTATATACGTGTGTGTATATATATATATATATATATATATATACACCCATATCCCCTATAAAACTCTTACGGGGAAACATACCAGAACACTCTGTGACATAAATCACAGCAGGATCCTTTTTGACCCACCTCCTAGAGAAATGGAAATAAAAACAAAAATAAACAAATGGGAGCTAATGAAACTTAAAAGTTTTTGCGTAGCACAGGAAGCCATAAACAAGATGAAAAGACAACCCTTAGAATGGGAGAAAATATTTGCAAACGAACCAACCGACAAAGGATTAACCTCCAAAATATGCCAGCAACTCAATATCAAAAAAACAAACAACCCAATCCAAAAATGGGCAGAAGACCAAAACAGACATTTCTCCAAAAACGATATACAGATTGCCAGGAAACACATGAAAGGATGTTCAACATCACTAATCATTAGAGAGATGCAAATCAAAACTACAATGAGGTATCACCTCACACCAGTCAGAATGGCCATCATCAAAAAATCTACAAACTAATAGTGCTGGAGAGGGTGTGGAGAAAAGGCAACCCTGTTGCACTGTTGGTGGGAATGTAAATTGATATAGCCACTATGGAGAACAGTATGGAGGTTCCTTAGAAAACTAAGAATAGAACTACCATATGACCCAGCAATTCCACTCCTGAGCATATACCCTGTGAAAACCATAATTCAAAATGGGACATGTACCACTGTGTTCATTGCAGCCTTGTTTACAGTAGCCAGGACATGGAAGCAACCTAAGTGTCCATTGACAGATGAATGCATAAAGAAGATACGGCACATATATACAATGGAATATTACTCAGCCATAAAAAGAAATGAAATTGAGTTATTTGTAGTGAGGTGGATGGACATAGAGACTGTCATACAGAGTGAAGTAAGTCAGAAAGAGAAAAACAAATACCATATGGTGACACATATATACGGAATAAAAAAAAAAAGTGGTTCTGACAAACCTAGGGGCAGAACAGGAATAAAGACGCACATGTAGAGAATGGACTTGAGGACTCGGGGAGGGAGAAGGGTAAGCCAGGATGATGTGAGAGAGTAGCATTGACATATATACACTACGAAATGTAAAATAGATAGCTAGTGGGAAGCAGCCACATAGCACAGGGAGATCAGCTCAGTGCTTTGTGACCACCTAGAGGGATGGGATAGGGAGGGTGGGAGGGAGACGCAAGAGGGAGGGGATATGGGGATATAATATGTATAGCTGATTCACTTTGTTATACAGCAGAAACTAACACAACATTGTAAAGCAAATCTACTCCAGTAAAGATGTTCAGAAAAAAATCTGGCTAGCACTTATTGTCTTTACTTTCATCATGCTATATACTTTTCTTTTAACCATAAAATTTAACTTAACGATAATTTGTGTTGACATTGTCCAGATGTCCAAACTTGGTAAAGTTTTAGTTTTATTTTCTAACTGTTAAGTAGCGAATAGTTTTGCTGCTCTAGATTTGAATAATTCCTTCTGTATATCAAGACTAATCATGTGGATTTAGAATTTAGATATCTCTTTTACTTATGATGTGTACATGGAAGTGCATAAGACACTTATCAATCAATATTGAATTTATAAAAAAAAGTTTGCCGATTTTCTTTAGAAATGTAATAGTGGAGCATAAATGCTGTATTTAACATTCTGTAGTGATTATAAATAAAAATTAGCATTTCTGAGATACCACAACCTTATACATCTTTCAAAGTTCAGCACAAATCAGTTTGCTATGAAATTTCTCTGATCTGCTATTATGGGTATCAGTTACAGCAAACAGAACACTCATGCACACACTCAGGGAAATAAGTAAAAAAATAAACCAAGTAATCCAATACTAAAAGTGTGTAGTAAAGGAATAAAATAGTCACTTATTTTTACAAAACTGTCTGGTACAATCCTACACTAAATTGCTCTCAATTATTGGAATTACATTAAAAAACCAGGCAGAAAGAGAAACACAAAAGAAAAAAACTCACCAAATCATAGCATACATAATACTCTTCAAAGCACTAAGTGTTATACCCTTTTCTTTTTTTAAAATTATTATTTTTAACATCTTTATTAGAGTATAATTGCCTTACAATGGTATGTTAGTTTCTGCTTTATAACAAAGTGAATCAGTTATACATATACATATATCTTTATATCTCCTCCCTCTTGCATCTCCCTCCCACCCTCCCTATCCCACCCCTCTAGGAGGTCACAAAGCACTGAGCTGATCTCCCTGTGCTCTGTGGCTGCTTCCCACTTCTTAACTCCATTAGATTTCATTTGGAAATTATATAACGGCTTGCATAATAATTTTTCTTTTCATTTGGGTATAAATTAGTTCCAGAACATACTATTTACTTTTTTTTTTGTGGTACGCGGGCCTCTCACTGTTGTGGCCTCTCCCGTTTCTAAGCACAGGCTCCGGACGCGCAGGCTCAGCGGCCATGGCTCATGGGCCTAGCCGCTCCGCGTCATGTGGGATCTTCCTCGACTGGGGCACGACCCCCTGTCCCCTGCATCGGCAGGCGGACTCTCAACCACTGCGCCACCAGGGAAGCCCACTATTTACTTTTTAATCACAGTATTATTTCTAAATCTTTTTGGTATTTTCCAGAGTGTATTAGTGCTCTGTGTAATAACAAATACTGTTTTTAGTTAAGTAGAGAATAATTAGTTTTCTCAATAATTTCTTCAGAAGCCTAAAAATAAAGTGACATGACATTTAAGATCATGTTTACTTGAGATATTGAGAGAGAACATGAGGTTAAACATTAGACTTTTAGGGAATATATATTTGGTAAGATAAAATATATTTTTTAGATAAGTTCATCAACTTTTCTAAGAGTTTGGATATAGGGATATATTAATACAAATTAAAGCATGAAATTAAATTTTTAAATCAAATCTCCACAAATATCTTGACAGCTAAAATAATCTTGAATTACCAGCTGTTTCACTTAACATGAATAAATACTTTTTGTTATGAAATTTGTCTAATTTAAGAGGTTGAAATCAGTTAATCAGATTAAAGAATTCCTCTGGTCTTCTAATACTTTTATTAAGGCATTAATTTAATGACTTTTTTCTGAAAGTTTTCATAATGTACATTACTAGTGTACATTATGATACATTACTAATATACATAGTATACATTAATACCATTTATCGCCGTGCAAAATTAAGCTAGCTTAGTCTTTTCATTGAGGAAAAAGCTAAATATGTTGTTATTTTGTTTTGTATTTTCATTCACATATCCAGCATATATATCAACTCTGACTGTATCCATATTATTTAATCCTAGAAAAATAAAATTGGCCAAAAGTTGAATCATAGGTTATTGGCTATTTAGTGTTATTTCTGGGTTTTTGCTTGGTCACCATCATTGAGTATACAGAAATGCAAAAACTCAGTTTTTGAGAATCACTCTGATGCAAGTTAAATAAAAATAGCAAACTTCTGACCAACTTGTCAGTAATAAGCTGCTTTTCTTTGTCTTAAAACATATTTTTAAAACTAAAATTTATCAGTGTACTTTAGTTAATTGATTTCTTTAATATATGTGCTGAAATCAGATCACAAAACTTTAGAATTATATGACAATTTCAAAATTTATAGGAAAAAGTTTTCAGTAGGTTTAAAAGGTTATTATTATTTGGACAAACCTCATTTACAATTTGAAAACTAGTGTCTCAGTATGTGAATAGAGGATATGCTATGTGTGTCACAAATAGGTATAGCATAAATTTTATATATTTACTGATGAACTATTTATTTTTATGCAAAGATAATAAATGTATTTTCTGCCATCTAATTTATAGGAAAAAATCGTGCTATGACAGAAACAGATCTTCCCAAAGATAGTGATATTTATGTTAAATTTCATAAACTTATGTAAACATTATTCTTACCTTGCTTCCTCAAAGAGAAGCGTATCTACACAATGTCCAAGTATCTAGATAAAAATAAATAAATTCAATTCATTATAAATTCACTCTAGCCATGGAGATGGCAGACATCTGGATATGGCAATAACTAAAAGTTTAACACTAAGACCTTTCCCATTGCTCGTATGGTTGTTTCAATAAAGATAAATCCCAGAAGAATCAGTTAGGAAATGTGCTTAAGAGAGAGGGAGAAAGAGAGAGAGCGCAAAGTTAGAAAAATAAAACCAAATATTCATGAATAGTGGTCCATGTCAGTGAAATCTGAAAGAACAAGCAAGAATTGGAATACTTCTCGTATGTTGTGAAAGAGATCATGATGTTAGCTGTTATGCCAGTTTACCAGTACTAAATGGTGAGCAGTAGGTGATTATCCCTTTCCTGAATTGAAGGCTGGATCAATATTGTAGAAAGTCTGTGTATTTCTATTTTCAATTCAGAAAAATCAGTTTTTTTTTTGGAGGGAGAGTGGTTATACCCCCACGGGTTGCTGAGATGGCTAATATAATCTAGATTTCCTTTATTAGTTTTGGTCTTACCTGGCAGGTAAGGGAGGAAGTAGCCTTTAATTTGGAGCCAATTTTGCTTTTCATTACAAGCTCTTGACTCTTATCTTCTTCCAAATTCTGGGTTCCCAAACATTAGCATTGCCTTTTTGGTCTTGATTTTTTTCCTTTTCTTAATTTGCTTTCAGAAAGTTTGCAAAGTTCTAGGACCTCTGGGAAAGTGTGGCATTAAGATTGCTTTAAAACACACACACACAGAAAGAAGTAGATGGAAGTGTGATTTATACTCGAAGCTTTATAAACCAGTGTTGGACAGAAGGCAGTAGCTAAGATAATTCAATGATTGTGTAGTTAAAAGCGTGGACTATATAGTGAGGCCCCTCATGTGGGATGGATAAAGTAACTCAAGGTGCCCAAACATAAAAACTTGGAAAGAGAGGGAGAGTAAAAGCCTTATAAAGGAGGAATAAACAGAATACTGTGTAGAGACCACCATTTAAGCAAATTAAGCTCCCATCCCTGTTATGAAATCTGTGTGCATCTAGCAAGCTGGGATTCATGGGGTGCAACAGGAAAGTCTGCCTGCAACACTTGTGGTGCAAGAACTTCTTGAAGTTGGCGGAGATGGCAGTACATTGAGGTGGTTTGGGGCAGTTTGCTTGCTTGCTCTGGTATTTGGTGTCTATAAGGGCTGATTCTACAGAAAATTAAATTTCCCATTTTAGATGCTTTTAGCATGAAGTTTAGATGAAGCCAAAGTCTCCACCTTCAGTAGCATTATCCGGGTGCTTGGAGTCAAGCCCCTATAATAGTGCTAAATGGTGAACATCAGCTGATCAGCCGTTTCCTGAACTGAAGGCTGGATCACCATCATAGAAGTCTGTATATTTCTTAGATTGTTATGTTGCATGCACTTCAAGTTTCCCAGGAGGGAAGAAAGAAAAATTCTGGGGCAAGGTGAAGAAAATTTGGTTGCCCAAGAATTTTTAGTATAAGTATATCTATATGTATAATACTTGATAAACTATATTCTAAGATACACATTTGTTTGACATTTTAACCTTTGGAATTGTAATGTGTCGTATTATTAACGTGCATCTTTAACGTAGTGGTGTTTGTTTTTCTCAGAAAAACTGTTATCTTGGAATCACACAGGTAGAGCATGCATGACCAGACATAGGGAAGTGCATTCCTACTCCCATCCCTTTGTTGTTGAAGGTGAACAAAAAGAAACTTTTGCTGTTCCTCATAATGTCTAGTGTGTAAATTTTGCTAAACTCAGGCAGTGAATGATTGCTCTTCTCGTAATCTTTCTTAGGAAAAAATATACTTCTTTGAGATTATAGGAAAAGACAGAGAAGTTAGGGGAGAAAGAGAGATTGGTTCATGGAGTCAGGTGATTGATTCTCATTAGAAGGACAGTCCTGCTCCTAACTGGGTCCTTCATTCCTTATTTATGTTATTGTAGACTGATTTCCTCTGATTTGGATATGAACTATTTGGGACCACTGTATGTTGTAGATTACTGGGGTGGGGTTGGTTTGTTGCAGGGGAAAGGAAGGGACTTCCATGGCTAGGGAGTTATGAATGGGCATTGTTCCCTAGGTGGAGTTGTGGCTTGTGCAATTGATGTTTGAAGGAGGAACTGTTGAGATGGGAATAAGAACAAGGACAATGAAACTAGTCTAGGACTGTATTCATCTTTAAGGGAACCCCTGTGAAGGATTTAACATTTTAATGCTTTCTTCTCTATTTATGGAGATAATTTTTAAATTTGCTACATTTATATTTCACTTTTTTTTTAAAATGGAATGCCTTCACTTTTATTAATTAATTAATTTATTTTTACTGTGTTGGGTCTTCGTTTCAGTGTGAGGGCTTTCTCTAGTTGTGGCAAGCGGGAGCCACTCTTCATTGCAGTGTGCGGGCCTCTCACTATCGCGGCCTCTCTTTTTGCGGAGCACAGGCTCCAGACGTGCAGGCTCAGTAGTTGTGGCTTATGGGCCCAGTTGATCTGCGGCATGTGGGATCCTCCCAGACCAGGGCTCGAACCTGTGTCCCCTGCATTAGCAGGCAGATTCTCAACCACTGCACCACCAGGGAAGCCCCTATATTTCACTTTAATTGCATCTTTTCAGCAAAGTCTCACACATGTACTGTAGTGTTGGGAAGAATCAAAAAACAATGTAGGGCAGGCAGACGTGTCCTGTCCCACATTTACCAAACCTTTCAACATTGAGTCTGGAATTGCAATAGCAAAGCCCTATGTAGCCTACTTTAGGACCCCAAGTTAGTGACTAACAGTGAAGTTGACGTTGGCCCACAGTGAATTTGAGAACCTTCAAAAGATGAGATTTCAGGAAGGAGAATTAAGAGACCAGTTTCAGACAGAGGCATCAGCCAGTCCTATCTGGAAGTCCACTGATAAATATCATTTTGGCTTAGGCCCTTTACAGCTGTTTTCTTCTTCCTTTCAGAACCCAGAGATTTTTATGAAAGCTCCAAATGGTTTCAATGAAGACTTCTGTAGTGCTGCCAACTTTGGATTCAGGGGTGGGAGATGGAGATCAGGGAACAGCAGGAGAAAGAGGGAAAGGGGAAAGCAGCAAGGTGGTTTGTGGTTGGAATGATTCTCATGGAAGACCATATTAGGCCCTCCTAGCCAGAAAGGTCTTCAGAAAATAGCACTTCACTGACAGGTTAGGCAAATGAGATTCAAAGAAATTGAGACATACTTGAAAGTATCACTATTTAGTGAAGTACTCAAGTTTCTGACTCTTAGAAACTTTGGTGTTTTGTTGGCTATTCTCTCATTGCCAGTATTTAGCCTGGTCTATTCCTCTATCAGGTTTGATAGATTTCCTCATGTACCTGATATTTTAAAATATTACTTAAAACCCCTCAAACTTGGTTATCTCCATTTAGGTTTATGTGTTATTCTACTAATAATGCCAAAAGACATAGTCTATCAAATTCCATACCAATTTGGAGACTCAAGATGTCAAAACTCTATTCTATTAAGTATATGGTATCTCACCCCTGGCCAGTTTAATTAAAAAGCCCCCAAATCCTAGTATGAGATTCATGTATTTGTTATGAAAAATCTTTCTGCATGGTTCTGATGCACAATCAAGGAATAGAATGGTTGATTTACTAAATTATGTTGAACAAATTAAAGACATTCTAACCAAAAGACAAGTTACCTCCCAACAGTTAACACTTTATACTAGAGAAAAACATATTACTTAGAAAAAGTAAAATGTCCTGATATTTTGGTCTTTTAAATCATTATAGCCTGAGAAGTTTAAAGTGTTTAATCTTCACAGTTCTATGTGCAAGAAAGATATAATCAGAAAGACAGGTCAAGTAAATTACTTGAAATCTCTGTGAGCCACAGGCTTGAGGGTTTTCTGCTTCCAAATTCAGTGCTTTGTCTAGTACTTGTTTTTGATGATGTTGTTACTGGTGTGTGTGTGTGTGTGTGTGTGTGTGTGTGTGTGGTTCATCTGCTGTTAGTTTATTTGGAATGACTTAAAATCATTCAACTTCTAGGAAATTCTGAGCTCTCTTAAAATTTTAAAACCATAGGTTGCAGAGCAGAGAGACTCATAGACCAAATTAACACACTCGAATCAAATAGTTTATTTAATCAATTTCCAAAATGTTACAAGTAGTAAAGGCAAAGTATTTGTGTAGGTTAACACACTCCCAATAGTAGGATGCATCTGGAGTAGAGGGAAAACAGAACCTGAAGCCTGAGTTATGCAGTGTTCAATGCCCATCTCTCTCTCTGCCCATCTCTCTCTCTCTCTCGCTCTCGCTCTCGCTCGTGCTCTCGCGCTCCCTCGCTCCCTCGCTCCCTCGCTCCCTCGGCCTCATCAGCCTTCTCTGCTGACAGCTGTAGTTACAAGAACCAGAGCTGAGGTTTAGAAAGGATTTTCAGCAGATATAAGGTCCTCTGACCCATCACTTGCTCGTTCGATTAGAGAGACACAGGGGCAAGCATGCCTGGCCAATAGCTGTAGATCACAGATGACTTGCTGAGCAGCTATGGATTTTATCTGCATGTCTCTGTCAGAGGTCACATGGGACCAAAATGGGTGTCATCAGTGGGTGACAGTGTCACAATAGTGATCACATTACTGACAACTGGGAATAATATGATCCATGATTTATGAATATTTAAGATTTAATTGGTCCTTCCATCCTTGTATATCTACAAATTAGCTCTCATTTGTTCCATCATTTTTTATGTGTTCAGATAAAAAATGTATTTATTCTATGTCTAACATATCTTACAGGTTAGCAACCTAGCGATTATGGTTAGTAGACCTTATACATTTCATCCATGTCATTTGTTTATCTTGCTCTCCATAGAAGAGTTGATTTTCTTTAAATAATAAACACACTTGATAGCCTGCCTAGGGTCTTGTGTTATATTTTCAGGATTTAGAAACATTGTGTCTTTATTTCTAGAAAAAGCAACCAAAAAGGGAAAGACAAAGCAGTCTGCTGTTTTCAACAATTTAGAATAAAAACATGGGTGGATGGGTTGGAGAAGGCTAACAAAAACAAACAAAACAAAAACAAACTATCTAGACATGATCTGTGTATAATTACCTTCCTTTCTCCTTCTCCCCCTTCCTCCCTCTCTCCTTCCTACCCTCATGCCCTTCCTCCTTCCCTTTCTTCCTTCTTTCCTTGCAATATGTTCAATAATGATTTATTTATGATGTGTTAAATTATACAATTTATATTTGCTTTAGAATCCAGAATATGGTCTTTTCGGGTGAATTTACCATCTATACTAAAAATGAAGGTGTATTCTGAAGTAAATGGGAATAGTGTTCTCACAATGGCAGTTAGGTCAAGTGGTTGATAGTATTTTTTTCAGGTAATCTATGTCTTTACTGATCTTTTGATATGATAAAAGGGTGTTAAGATGTAATTGTGATTTTATCTCTCCTTTTAATTCTTTCTCTTCAGCTCTGAAGTTCTGTTTTAAGGTGCAGTTATAGTTATGATTGTTATATTATTCCTGCTGTACTGATATTTTATTACTTTTAGATTTCCCTTATTATCTCTAGTAATACATTTTTTCCCTTGAGGTCTATTTTAGCTGATATTAAAATAGCAACTCCAGGCTTCTTATGCTGACTCTCTATGGAAAATATTATTTTCATCTATTTACTTTCAATCTATCTGTGTCTTTATATTTAAAGGTCAAACTTTTTTGAAGGAATGTAGTTTGGTTTTGTTCTCTTATTCATTCTGACAAACTTTTGTCCTTTAATTGAAGTGTTTAATACATTAATACATTTATTACATTGACATTTAACAGAATTACTGATATGATTGAATGAGTCTACTTTATTGTCTGTTTTTGATTTGTTACCTCTGTTTTATTTTGTTTTTGTTTGTTGTGTTGTTGTCATTCCTCTGTTCTTCCTTTCTTTCCGTTATTTGAATATTTCTGTGATATGTATCTTACTTTACCTATTGGATTTTTACCTTTACCTATTTGCATTAGTGTTTTAGTGGTTACTCTAGCAATTAGAGTATAAATCTTTAACTTTTCTTTCTATTTAAAATTACTGTTCTACCACTTCATATAAAATGTAGAAACTTGCATTTGTAGTGAGGTGGATGGACCTAGAGTCTGTCATACAGAGTGAAGTAAGTCAGAAAGAGAAAAACATCATATGCTAACACATATATATGGAATCTAAAAAAAAAAAATGGTTCTGAAGAACCTAGGGGCAGGACAGGAATAAAGATGCACATGTAGAGAATGGACTTGAGGACATGGGGAGGGGGAAGGGTAAGCTGAGACGAAGTGAGAGAGTGGCATTGACATATATACACTACCAAATGTAAAATAGATAGCTAGTGGGAAGCAGCCACATAGCACAGGGAGATCAGCTCGGTGCTTTGTGACCACATAGAGGAGTGGGATAGGGAGAGTAGGAGGGAGACGCAAGAGGGAGGGGATATGGGGATATACGTATACGTATACGTATAGCTGATTCACTTCCTTATACAGCAGCAACTAACACAACAATGTAAAGCAATTATACTCCAATAAAGATGTTAAAAATAAATAAATAAAACTATAACACTACAGAGATTTTAGAAAATGTCAATAAATGTACAGAGTCTATTAAAAAAAGGGGCAAAAATTTTAGTTGGAACCTAAAACTAATGTCATCTCACTTTGTCAAGTCCTCCCCTAAATGTTATGACCTCATGCATTAATGTTTTACCAATCCAATTTTATGACAGGGTATACAAGGAAGAATTCTTAAGTTTATTCATGATGCTTTAAGAATATAAAACGTCAATTTCTCAAAAAAAATGTAGAAACTTTCATCCATATAGTTCCCTTTATTCCCTATTCTTATTCTACAGAAGTTATATACATCCACATACATATAAAACCCACAAGACAATGCTATAGTTTTTGCTTTAAGCATTCATGTGCATTTTTTTAATTAAGAGGAAAAAGAATGTTTTCTATTTAGTTGAATATTTTTTGTTTCTGATGCTGTTCATCCCTTCCTTATGATTGGAGTTTCCTTCTGGTATAGTTTTACTTTCACTTGAATAACTTTCTTTAGTGTTTCACATAGTATAAGTCTTCTGACAAACAAACTCAGTTTTTAAAATTCTGAAATGTCTTTATTTGTTCTTCATTCTTGAAGAATTATTTCACTTGAAATAGAAATCTGGAATGATAGTTCTGTCTTTTGACATTTTGTAGGTATTTTCCCACTGTCATATGACCTCATTTTTTTTTGATGAGTTCAGTGGTTTTTGAATCATTGTTGTTCCCTGTAGGTAATATGTTGTTTTCCTTTGAATGATTACCAGATTTTGCCTTTATCTTTGGTTTTAGCAGTTTGACTGTGATGCACCTAGACATGGTTTTCTTTGTGTTTATTCTGCTTGGAGTTTGCTGAGCATCTTGCATTTATATATGTATCTTTCTCCAAATTGGGGGACAAATTAGCCAAACAGTTTTTTAAAGGCTTTTTTTTTTTTTCCTCTCTCGTCTTCTCTTGTGACTCCAGTTACATTTATGATCAACTTCTGAAATTGTTCTACAGGTTCTTGAGGTTCTTCTTATTTTTTAACACCTTTTCCTTCTCTGTGTTCTTCAGATGGGATAATTTCTACTGATTTATAATTAAGTTGAGTGACTCTTTGCTGTGTTATTGTATTTTTCAGTTACATAATTTCCATTTAGATGTTACTGTAGTTTCTATTTCTCTGCTGTGATTTCATTAATTGCAAACATATTTTCTTTTCATTAATTGCAAACATATTTTCTTTTACAATTATTGAGCATAGTTATAAATAGCTGGTTTGAATCCTTGTCTGCCTCTTCCAATATGTCAGTCATCTTTGGACGGGTTTTAATTGATTGTCCTTTTATTAAGAATTGGTCCTATGTTCTTCTTTTTTGGTATATTTTTATCCTGGACATTTAAAATTTTATGCTGTGGAGATTCAACATTCTTTTATATCCCTCTGAAGAATGTTGGATTTTAGTTAGTTTGTTTTAGCAGGCAATATTCTTGGTCAAACAAAAACTGTAAACTGTTTCTCTTAGGCTGTAGCTAAAATTTTAGTTGAGTTCTTTTATCTTTAGCTACATGATGTTGTGTCTGCCACAGGCCTGTGTAGATCATGAATCAGTCAGAGATTTGGGCAGAGTTTATACAAAAAAAAAAAAAAAAAAAATTAAGGCTCCCCTTCTCTGGCTCCCTTTTCCTATGAGATCCTTTCTCCTCATATTCCAGAGACTGTAGTTGCCTCACATTCTATTCTCTGAAAGACTGCATGTTTTCTGTTGGCATTTTATCTACCATAAAATGTATATTGCCGTCAGGGTAAAAGTCTTAAAAACAGGAAACTCACACCATGCTTTACTTTTTTCCAAGTTTTGACTTCCTTCTAGATTTGTCTGCCTTTTTTCAGTCTCTAATGCCTTCAGGTAGGTGTTTATTGATGTTTTCTAGAATTTAAATTGGTTATCTCTGTGAGAGTAAGTTTGATAGAATCTTACTCAGACATACTTGAAGTAATATTTGAGATTTTACACTTTGTTCTTATGAATAGTTTTCAAGGAAAATAACTACTGAAAAGTCATATATTTTTATTAATTATAGATTCTAAAGTATAAAGCTATAAATGTTATAAATATATTATTCTTTCATGATTACTGAATGAAAGCAAGTGTATTCAAATGTGTATCTATTAAAGTAATGATACAATCAATATAAATTTTGAAATAGAATGGGAGGTGTAAAGATATGGAGGTTCTGTAGAAACATATTTTCATATTATAAAAATAAACATCTACAAAGGGATAGTCAATCAATCTAAAGAAGAAATCAGAGGGGGATCAAGATGGTGGAGTAAGAGGACATGGAGCTTACCCTCCCCCCACAAACCCATCAAAAATATATCTACATATAGAACAATTCTCATAGAAATCTAACTAAAAACTGGCAGAACTACTCCTATGCAACCAAGGCTGCAAGAAAGATTCCCATGTAACTGGGTAGGATGGGAGAAGAAAAGCATTGGGTCAGGACCTGTGGCCCTGGGAGGGATCTAAGAGGAAAAGAAAGTCTACATGGGCAGACCCTAACCCTAGAGAGTGAGCAAGCTGAGGCACAGACTGGTTATTGCTGGCCTGGGGTCCTCTGCAGAGGAGACAAGGCCCCTTGGCTGCTGGGAGAACTGCTAGGACAGATAGAAGGGCTGGAGAAGCCTAGACTCCATTCATGAGGAGTGCATGTTTACTGGCTTGCCAACACACAGGGCCAAGAGAGCTGTGCACTGGTGACTGTTGCCTTGTTGTACATTCCAATCTGGACTGTGCAAGCACCCCAGCCTGGCTCACTGCATACCACAGTTTGGCATGGGATCTAGGCCAGCCAGGTCTTGGGAGAACACTTGATGTAGGGACACAGGAGTGCCCTGGAGGCCTGGGGTATGATCTGGGAGGGGTAGCAGTTGAATTATTGGCACTTGCTCAGGCAGTGTCACAGAAGCAGTACAGATCTCTGATGGCAGTGCAGCCGCTTGAACCACCATGACCAACACACTGAGATCTCCACTTCCAGCCTAGCAAACACTCCAGTTCCACCCACTCCATGCCACAGCTTGGCACTGGATCTGGGGCAGACAGGTCCTAGTAGAAGGTTCGATCTAGGGATGGAGGCTCTGGGGCCTGGGGTGTGGTCAGATGAGGCAGCAGCATCCAGTATTGGTGCTTGCTCAAACAGCATGTCAGAGAAACCCAGACCTCTGACGTCAGTGCAGCTGCTTCAGTTCCTGCAACCACAACATCCCAAACCCCCATCAGAGCCTAGCAAATGCTCCAGCCTCACACACTCCATGCTACAACCTTGTACTAGATCTGGGACAACCACAACAGGGAATAGGAGGTGCACATGGGCTATATCTGAGTGGAGCTGCAGTTGCCTACACAGGCAATGCATCAGACCTCTGTGAGCACACTAGCTTCACTTGCTTCTGCCCTTCCCTCCTTTGGGGCAAAATCTCCAGTGTGGGGGGAAGGAAAAGCACACACTTAAGGAGAACAGAGCATGCTCGAGCCCAACACTAAGGGCTTCTGCTCCAGCAACTGGGGAGCAGACCCCACCTCTGACAGGGCAGCAACATCCACAGAGCAGAAAGGAAATCCCACCTCAAACCCTGTGCAAACTTTAGCTCCTCGAACCCCAACCACACCCCCTGTCAAGGTGATAGTGGCCAGCACACCCTGAGGAAAGACGTGGCTGGCATCCACATCAAATCCAGCCCTCGCACCAAAGCCGCTGGCCAGACAGTCTACGTAGGGACACTCCCACATTAAAACACCCCTTCAAGACTACAATAGATAATTTCTTCTAAATTTGTAGAGACAGAGGAAGTTAAATAAATTGAAAAGGAAAGGGAACTGCTCCCAATTGAAAAAGCAAGAGAAAACCCCTGAAAAAAATAAATAATGAAACAATTAGTTTACTAGATACTGAGTTCAAAAGTTGGCAATAGAAATGCAAGCTGAATTAAGAAAGATTATAAATGTAAACACAGATAATTTTAATAAGAAACTAGAAACTATAAATATGAGCCACTCAAAAATAGATAATTCGATTTCTGAGATAAAAAGTAATCTAGAAGCAACAAATGGCCAACTAAATGACACAGAAGAATGCATAAGTGATCTGGAAGATAGAATAATGGAAACCATCCAATCAGAACAGTAGACAGAATGACAAATGAAGGGAAATGAAAGCAACTTATGAGATCTGCGGGTGAATATAAAATGTTCCAATGTAGTCATGATAGGGATTCCAAAAGGAGAAGAGAAAGAGAAGGGGATGAAAAATGTATTTGAAGAAATTATGGCTGCAAATTTCCCAAAGCTAAAGAAGGAAACAGATACCAGATACAGAGGGTTCCAAACAAGATGAAGCCAAGCAGACCCACACCAAGACATACAATGAAAATGGCAAAAGTTAAAAATAAAGAAATAATTATAAAGGCAACAAGGGAAAAACAGAGTCATATACAGAGGAACCTCCATAGGGCTATCAGCTGATTTCTCTGCTGGAACTTTGCAGGCCAGAAGGGAGTGGCATGATATATTCAAAATCCTGAAAGGGGAAAACCTATGACCTAGAATACTCTACCCAGCAAGATTAGCATGTAGAATAGAAGGAGACGTAAAGAATTTCTCATACAAGCAAAAACTAAAAGAATTCATTAATACCAAACTTACCCTCAGAGAAATGTTAAAGGGTCTTTTTTAAATAGAAAAGAAGCAAAAACCAATAGGAAAGGCAAATATATAGTAAGAACTGAAGGTCACTTAAACCAGTATATTGATTAAAACCAACAAAATTGTAGAAGCAATGGTAACTATAATAAATAGAAAAGGGATAAACATGAAGATGTAAATATCACATCAAAAACACAAAATATGGGGGAGGGGAATAAAAGTAGATCTCTTGAAATGTGTGTGAACTGAAATTATCATCAGTTTAAAGCAGGTAGATATAATTCTGGGTCATCATATATGAGTCCCATTGAAACCACAAATCAAAAACCTACAAGAGATACACAAATACCAAAAAGAAAGGAGCTCAAGAATACAACAAAAGAAAATCATCAAACCACAATGGGAAAAAAAAAAAGTGAACAAAGAAGAACTACAAGAACAACTGGAAAACAAGAAATTAAATGGTAATAAGTATATACCTATCAATAATTACTTTCAATGTCATTGGACTAAATGCTCCAATCAAAAGACATAGGATAGCTAACTGGATTAAAAAGCAAGATCATTCACTATACTGCCTACAAGAGACTCAGTTCAGGGCAAAGACAGATTGAAAGTGAGGGATGCAAGATATTTTGTTCAAATGAAAATGCCAAGAAAGCAGGGTTAGCAATACTCATATCTGACAAAATAGACATTAAAACAGACTATAATGAAAGACAAAGAAGAGTATTACATAATGATAAAGAGATCAATACAAGAAGAGGATATTAAACTCATTAACATATACACACCCAATACAGGAGTACCTAAATATATAAAGCAAATACTAACAGACATAAAGAGAGAAATTGATAATAATACAATAATAGTAGGAGACTTAATACCCCACTGATATCAATGGACAGGTCATGGCAGACAGAAAATCAATAAGCCAACAGAGGTACTAAATGACACAACTGACCAGCTGAACTTAATTGATATCTACAGGACACTGCATTCAAAAAACAGAGAATACACATCCTTTTTAGGTGCACATGGATTGTTCTCCAGGGTAGACCACATACTAGGTTACAACACAAGCCTCAACAAATTTAAGAGTATAGAAATTATGTCACACATCTTTTCTGAATACAATGGTATGAAACTAGAAATCAACTACAGAAAGAAAATGGGAAAAGAACAAACAAGTGGAGACTAAACAACATGCTACTAAAAAAACCCCAATGGGTCAATGAAGAAGTTAGATGAAATCAGAAAATACCTTGAGACAAATGAAAATGAAAACACAACTTTACAAAATCTATGGGATGCAGCAAAGCAGTTCTAAGACGGAAGTTCATAGTGATACATGAACTCTTCCTCAAGAAAAGAGAAAAATTTCAAATACCCTAACCTACCACCTAAAAAAAATGGAAAAATAGGAACAGCTAAAACCCAAAGTTAGCAGAAGGAAAGAAATAATAAAGATCAGAGAGGAAATAGATAAAATAGAGATTAAAAAAAATTGAAGAGATCATTCAAAGCAAGACCTGTTTTTTTACAAAAGATAAACAAAACTGCTAAACTTTTCAACATGCTCACCAAGAAGAAAAGAGAGGGAGCCCAAATAAAATAACAAATGAAAGAGGAGAAATAATAACCAATATCACAGAGATACAAAAAACTCATAAGAGAATGCTATGAACAGTTATATCCAACAAATTGTGTAACCTAGAAGAAGTGAACAAATTTCTGGAAACACACAGCCTGCCAAGACTGAGTCAAGAAGAAACGGACAATTTGAACAGACTGATCACTAGTTGTGAAGTATAATCTCCCTTCAAACAAAAGTCCAGGACTGGATGGCTTCACTGGGGAATTCTACCAAACATAAAAAGAAGAACTAACATCTATACTTCCCAAACTACTATAAAAGATTGAAGAGAACACTTCCAAATTCATTCTATGAGGATACTGTTACCTGATACTAAAACCAGACAAAGACACTAAAAAAAAAAAAAAAAAAAAAAAAGAAAAGAAAAGGAAAATTACACACCAATATCGCTCATGAATATAGATGCAAATATACTCAACAAAATATTAGTAAGTCGAATTCAACAATACATAAAAAATATCATACACAGTTATCAATTAGGTTTATTCTGGATTACAAGGATAGTTCACCATATGCAAGTTAGTCAATGTGACACACCCCATTAACAAAGGATAGACAGAAACCATGTGATCATCTCACTAGATGTAGAAAAAGCATTTGACAAAATTCAACATCCATTCATGATAAAAACTCTCATCAAGGTGGGTATAGAGGGAATATATCCCAACATAATAAAGATCATTTACAACAGACTAACAGCCAACATCATACTCAATGATGAAAAGCTGAAATCTTTCCTCTAAGTTCAGAAACAAGACAAGGATGCCCACTCTCACCACTTCTATTTGACATAGTACTAGAAGTCCTAGCTACACCAGTCAGACAAGAAAAAGAAATTAAAGGTATCCAAAGTGGAAGGGAAGAGGTAAAACTGTCACTATTTGCAGATGACATAATACTCTATATAGAGAACTCTAAAGTCTTTACCCCAAAACTGTTAGAACTAATAAATGAATTCACCAAGGTTGCAGGATACAAGATTAGTGTAAAGAAATCTGTAGCATTTCTATACACTAATAATGAAATACCTAATCCTATTTAAAATTACATCAAAAAATACCAAAAAATAAACTTAACCAAGGAAGTTAAAGACATATATACTGAAAACTATCAAACGTTGATGCAGGAAATTGAAGATGATTCAAAGAAATGGAAAGATACCTTATGATCGTGGATGGAAGAATTAATATTGTTAAAATGGATGTACTACCGAAAGCAATCTATAGATTTAATGCAATCCCTATCAAAATACCCATGACATTTTTCACAGAACTACAACAAATAATCCTGAAATATACATATACATATATATATATATATATATATATATATATATATATATAACAGCAAAAGACCCTGAATTGCCAAAGGAATCCTTAGAAAAAAGAACAAAGCTGGAGGTGTAACCTGTCCAGACTTCAGACTATACAACAACACTGCAGTAATCAAAACAGTGTGGTCTTGTCACAAAAACAGACACCTGGATCAATGGAACAGAATAGAGAGCCTAGATATAAACCCACACACCTACAACCAATTAATCTATGACAAAGGAGGCAAGAATATACAATGGAGAAAAGACAGTCTCTTCAACAAGTGGTGCTGGGAATGCTGGACAGCCACATGTACAACAATGAAATTAGAACATTCCCTCACATCATCTACAAAAATAGACTCAAAATGGTTTAAAGACTAAACATAAGACATGAAATCATAAAATTCCTAGAAGAGAACATAGGCAGAACACTCTTTGACATAAATTGTAGCAATAGTTTCTTGAATCAGACTCCCAAGGTAGAATAAATAAAAGCAAAAATAAGCAAATGGGACTTAAAAAGTAAAAGCTTTTGCACAGCAAAGGAAACCATCAACAAAACCAAAAGACAACCTATGGAATAGGAAAATATATTTGCAGATGATGCAATTGACAAGGGGTTAATATCCAAAATATACAAACAGCTCATACAACTCAATATCAAAAAAACAAACAATCCAGTAAAAAAATGGGCAGAAGACTTGAATAGATATTTTTCCAAGGAAGGCATACAGAGGGCTAACAGGCACATGGAGGGATGCTCAACATTGCTAATTATTAGAGAGATGAAAATCAAAACCACAATGAGGTATCACCTCACACCTGTCAGAATAGCTATCATCAAAATTCTACAAATAACGACTGAATTGTTTTGCTGTACACCTGAAAATAACACAACATTGTGAATCAACTATACTCCAATATTAAGAAAAGTCTACAAGTAGCAAATGTTGGAGAGGATGTGGAGAAAAGGGAATCCTGATGCACTGTTCTTGGGAATGTAAATTGGTGTAACCACTGTGGAAAATAGTATGGAGGTTCCGTAAAATACTAAAAATACAGCTACCATATAATTCAGCAATTCCCCTCTTGGGTATATATCCAGAAAAATCGAAAACACTCATTTGAAAAGGTACATGCACCCAATGTCCATAGCATTATTTCCAATAGCCAATACATGGAAGCAACCCAAGTGCCCATCAGCAGACAATTGTATTAAGAAGATGTGGTTCGTATATATAATCGAATATTACTCAGCCATAAAAAAGAATGAAATCCTGCCATTTGCAGCAATGTGGTTGGACCTAGAGAATATTATGCTTACTGAAATAAGTCAAATAGAGGACAAATACTGTATATTATATGTAGAATCTAAAAAGTAATACAAATGAATGCATATACAAAACAAAGATTCACAGACATAGAAAACAAACTTGTGGTTACAAAAGGGTAGAAGGAAGGGGTGAGGGACAAATTAAGGGTATGGGATTAACAGATACTATTATATATAAAATAGGTAAAAAAAAAAAAAAGGATCTACTGTACAGCACCAGGAATTATACCCATTATCTTATAATAACCTGTAAAGGAATATAATGTGCAAAAAATACTAAATCACTATGCTGTACACCTGAAACTAACAGTAACAAAATATTGTAAATCAACTATACTTTAATAAACAAAAAGAAGAAGAAATCAGTTGTTTTCAATTAGATTGCATTCTATTTGAGTGGAATGAATTCCATAAAATTAGGTTGCTGAATTATGTTAATGATAATTTTTTTTTTTAACATCCTTATTGGGGTATAATTGCTTTACAATGGTGTGTTACTTTCTGCTTTATAACAAAGTGAATCAGTTATACATATGTTCCCATATCTCTTCCCTCTTGTGTCTCTCTCCCTCTCACCCTCCCTATCCCACCCCTCCAGGCGGTCACAAAGCACCGAGCCGATATCCCTGTGCCATGTGGCTGCTTCCCACTAGCTATCTACCTTACGTTTGTTAGTGTGTATGTGTCCATGACTCTCTCTCGCCCTGTCACAGCTCACCCTTCCCCCTCCCCATATCCTCAAAAATTTTTTTTTTTAAAAAAGGATTTTTCTTTTTCATCTCAACAAGAAAAAAGAAATGCAATAATTAAAATCCATGGAAAGAAGCTCATCTAATCTTATTTTTATATGAAGCTCCTTAAATTATGGTTTAATTTTGAGAAATTTATGAAATATAAGAAACATCAATTGCATTTTATCTGTATATTAGGAATAATTTTATTTGAATAGAACAAGTGTTAGGATATTCAAGCCAGATAATTGCTAGGTTATTATCTGATTTTTTGTGTATGATATTTATATAATCCTAGTAATATAAGCACTGGATGTTTTCAACGTTCAGAATCAAACTTAACTTTTAATAATGGAATTACTATTTATGGTTATAAATATGATATTTTTAATTTTTGCAACATACTAATAGAAGTAATAGCTGAAAGACGATGGAATGAGGAGAAAGGAGAGGTGGAAGGCAAGATAATATTTGTGGCTTCATATAATATCATGAGGATTAAGAGATAGAGAACTTTCAAAAGTTGATGTAATGTTAAACTGGGATTAATATATTTATATTCCCCAAATCACTAGAAGGACAAAATAATAACTCATAAAAATTAGGAAGAAGAAACATGGAATTTGAGAATCTAATACTCATCTTTCAAAACAGAGATTTAGTATATAATTTCTCAAATATATATGTTAGATAATAATGTCATAACAATACTTTTTAGAGTCATAAATTTATCCAGTAGCACCTAAAAATCTGAAAATGGTAAAAGTAGTGATTTTCAGAAAGTAGAACTAGGGCAATGAAGGATAATGCTTGGTTTTGCTCCTCTACATTATGAGGACTTAAGTTTTATTTTTTAAAAATCTGTTAAGGAATCATGTGATTTAAAACTATGTAAGGAAATGGTAATGTAAACATGACTGCATATACCCCTCTTAGTTTGCAGTAGTTGACAAAGACCTGCCACAGAGTTCCCCATGTAGCTACCATGTCTTTTTTTTTCCGCAGAAAGTTTCTAGCACAAATCCTGTATAGATACTGCTTTGGGGATAATCATAACTCAGGAAGTGCCAAAAGGGGATTTAAATCACATAACCTAAAATTTTTTCTTTTCTCCTTGTGCTTAGTGTCTATTAATTATATTTCCATACCTAGTAAAAGTTAGTGGGGCTTTGGAATCCGGCAAACCTGTTTTGTATTCTTGGTTCAACCAATTACTAGTTGTGTTTTAGAAAGATTTTCTGATTCTCAATATTCCCATTTATCAGAAGGGACCTCTATTATGAACTTCATAGAAATTTTATCAGTATTAACTAAAATAACATATGCAAAGTGTTTGGCAGAGTGTAGATCCACATATAATTTTTCCCTTTATCCTATACCTCTCTAATTCTTTTCTTCTAAACATTTTTTCTAAGAAGCACAGATTAGTTTTATTTAACACAGTGTTCTCGTCATAGAAAATAGTTTAATATTGCTGAAATTTCTAGGCTTAGTTGAAGTCAATTCACATTTCTGACCTAAAAGTAGATGATTTAAAGAAATGAATTATCCAAAGCAAGGCAAATCATTATGTCAAGTTATACTTTAGCTTCTTCCGGTGTCAATTACTAATTTGTGCTTTAATGAGATTACTTTGTCTTTATGCTTTAGTCATCCTCAGTAATTAAGTTTCAAGTTTTTAGTAAAAATAATTTTTTATTTGGCAGCAAGTGAAATAATAGAACAGTTTTATGCTTAAATATAAGCATAAAAATTATAAGAAAAATATGTTGGAATTTCTACCATGGTATTTTATTGTGTCTTTTCTGATCTAGTGAGTTTTGAAAGGGATTCTTCTAAATATTATTTCTAATTTCCTCAGTAATATTAGTAGTTGGGATAACACAGCTATTTTACTAACAGTAAGGGTTTTTTAAAGAACTTGGTTCACTTGATCCGGTTTCCTTTTTTCCAATTTTCATTTCTCTTGTAAATCACCTTAGAGTAAGCGTGACAACCATGTCAAGTTCTTTGATCTCAGATTTGGTTTGGGCCAGCTGAGGAAAAATATTGTCTACTCAGCTCTCCCAAGAAGCTCTACACCTCTTGCCCAGTTAGGAGGCACACAAAGAATAGGGAACTGTTAGATCCAATGCAGAGATTTATCTTTTAGAGTTAACCATGTATTGGCTTATTATTTAAATATAATAAGACCATTAGTGGCAGTATATATTAATAATTAAAAACATTACCTAGTAGCATGAAACTCCATCTTGAATCATGTAGAAAGAAAAAGAAATATAAGTATCTCATTTATATTGGTAATAGGTAACTGTGCTTCATAAAATAATAAAAATGTAAACACACAATCCAAACTTTGTTTATAATTTCTTTCCTCTTTGGGAGCCTGACAACCTTTTGATTAAATGGATACTTGTCTAGTCAAGGTAGGATAAATCTTAGTCACTAAAATTGTGGTGAATCAGAGACAGCTAGCAAACCCAAGGCTTAAAGTGACATTGATCTCTGCTCACTCTTTTGTCTATTTGACGATGAAATTGGAAGTGGTCAACTCTTTTAGCTATGAGCCTTGGCATAGAAACACTTTTTTTTTTTTTTTTTAAGAACTAAGGAGCAATTTAAATCTTATATTTCCAGTTCAAGTCAAGGAACTATTTCCCTTGTGGGATCACTCATGACTGTAAAATAACACAAACAGAGTTGAAAGCAATCTGGGAAAACTCAGTTTTCACTAGATTAATCTGAATTTTCAGTTATGATGAAAATTATCTTTGGAAAGAAAATATACACATAATCAAATCTTGACTTTTTTGTGTGTTATATAACACACATTTTTAGCCTGATTAAACCATTTCCATAAAGCTAATGATAGTCCCCAAACATGCATACTTTGAATAAAATAATATTATGTGTTCTAAAGCGATAAAGGAGAGATTCTGTTGAACAACAGCAAAGTAATTGTAAACACTTTTTAATAATTTAACGTTGAGTTGAATTCACTAGCTCTCTATTCCTAGAGAAGTTCACTACTAGTTCCTTGTTGCATTAATTCACAGAAGGAAAATAAACATTGCTGGGAGATAAGGAATTCTCCTCTCTGGAGAATTTGAAAAGTAGAGGCTTGGGGCTTGGAGATGTTAGGAGTGGCAGGAAGTATGAGTCAGGTACAGGAATAAGGAGGACGATTAACTGCAAGTTCTATAGGTACAACCACCACACTCCAGCAACCCCATTTCTGCCTCACGCATGGACAGCACCAGCACCATTCTATCTATTGAGCAAGATATTGGAAATTTTTCCTCTTAAAAAAAACCCAAGACAAACAAATAAACAGAAAAACAGAAAACATCTCTTTGTATTGACATTTTGGGGTCTGAAAATAAAAATATGTAACTTCTACCTACTTATTTTAAAGGTTAAAAATATAAATTGGGTAAAAGGAAACCTGGAAAATACAAACACAAAAAACACAGAATGATGAATATTAATATCAGATAAAGTATACTTTGAAATTAAAAGCATTAAATAAGATAAATATAGTCTGTGGTATTCATAAATCTGTGTGTAACAACTAACAAAGCAATTAAACACGTAAAACTTCAGCCTCCCCCCCCACCCCCAAAGTATTGCCAGCAGCATTACATCTAGTGAGTAAACTGTATTTTCCACTTTCCCTTGAAGGCATTGGTAAGATGTAAGCAGAAATAGTCAGGTGGAGTTTCAGGGAAAATTCTTTGAAGTGGGCCTACTCAGTTTGTTTGTACCTTATAAATTCATCTTCTTAATCCTTCTTCTGACTAGAATGTGGGTGAGATGACTAGAAATCCAGCAGTTGTCTTGTGAAAATTGAGGTGACTCTGAGGTGACCCTGACATGACAAGATGACTGTGACTGTGTTCTGACTCAAGATGAAAGCCAATTCCTAAAGATCGCATACTAGAAAGATTGAAGGTACCATGTTTCCCACTGACACATGAAACTGCTGTGCTTGTCTTAGATTGCAGGGGTCTGAGAAAAAATAAATCACTGTCTTGTTCAAGACTGTTACTTTAGTTATTTGTTATTGGAAGCTTCATGTAATTTCAACTGATAAGGAAAACTTGTTAAAAATATAACTATAGTGGAAGATTTTAAAAGCTCTCCCAAATATGAACAGGTGGAGTTCAAACACAAAATTAAATAATTATATAGAGATTTTGAATAAAATTAATTTCATTTGGTATATATATATATATATACACACACACTTATGTTTCTGAATATATATACTGTACAGTAAATGTGTATTATTGTCAATGAATAGAGCTTCAGCAACAGGGTTTTTTTTTTTTTTTTTTTTTTTTTTTTGCGGTACATGGGCCTCTCACCGCTGTGGCCTCTCCCGTTGCGGAGCACAGGCTCTGGATGCGCAGGCTCACTGGCCATGGCTCACGGGCCCAGCCGCTCCGTGGCATGTGGGATCTTCCCAGACTGGGGCACGAACCCGTGTCCCCTGCATCGGCAGGTGGACTCTCAACCACTGCGCCACCAGGGAAGCCCAGGGTTTTATTTTTAATTACACTCTTAAATTATGAAATTTATTTGAGGCTATGCCATTTTGAAATATTTGTGTATATAGGCCATATGACCTATATGTAAGACACAAACAAGATTTTTAATTTTAATTTAAATTTATAGGACACTGTGTGTTGTTTGCTTGCTAGTAAAAGTTTTACTAAGTCTAACTTATAACTGGTCCTGACTTTACAGCTGTAGGTCATGATATCTTTCAAGTGGCATTATATCAGCCATTTCCAATGAAACACAGTACCCCCCAAAATCACATCTCAAACTGTAATAGTTTATGTTTAAGCAACTTCTCTTGGGTTTCAGTAATGGTAATACTATTCAAGAGGCTTTTGTGTGATATATCTGAAGACTGTTATATTATGTGCTGTTAGGTAGAGGACATCTGCAAAAATGGTGGTACATAAGTTAATTTTAGCATTTATCTTAGGTGAACTACACAGAAGATGCATTTTTTCCTTGTCCTCTTGGTTTTTCTTTTTAATCTGATTTTCATATAGATTTGTGTCTCATTGTATTCTAAATATAATGTAATTCAAAAGATGTCTAGTGGTTCATACCCAGGCATACATTAAAAGATGGGAAGTATTAAGCAGTGTGAATGTACATATTCATAATAGCTGTCTAACTAATATTTTTTCCCTTCAGTAGACTGTCATACTGTATATTTTCCATCCAACTGAAATATTATAAATCACTTTTTAATATCATTTTATCTGAGCAAGAAAAAAATCATTTGTATTACAGACATGTAAATTTAACTTAAAACTACAAAACCTAGTTTGAGGCTTGATACTGTGGCCATAAATCATATACAATAACATTGTAAATGAGATAACTGTAACATTATATTCTCTGGACAAGGTTAATAGATTCAGTTCAAGTCTAGCAAGAAATTGTAGCTGACATTTTCCCATTTCTTTCAGAAAAGCCTTTATAAATCCTCAACTTCTAAATTAGACTGGATTAGGTCCCAGTGGAGAAAATCCTAGATTTAGTGTTTTTAATTTCCTAAGTTACTGAGTAGGAACCAACTTTATGACTGTAGTCAAATATGGCTTGGGGACTTTAACAGTCAGGTTATTTTTGTTATTCCCATCTAATTCTAATAATAAAATTAATCACATTAATAATAACAAAGGAAAAATGGTGGTATAAAGTAATAGTAGTCTAAATTTTTAAAATGCCTGTCAATTTGGTTAACCCAGGTCAGCGGTGGAAAGAGATAGAAATAAGAGTTTTATTTAAGCCTTTCCTGGTTGACTAAACAAAACACAGCAGGTCTGCTGCTTTCGTTTTCAACTCACAACTCTTCGCCCTGGTAACAGAATATTTACATTCTACTATGCCCTGTTTCTTGCTGCTGTCAAACTCTCCTCTGGGAACTGGCACAATGGGTGATCTTAATCTCTTCCTACTGTGGGGAAGAAGAGTGTCTGCACCATGATACCCAGAGGCCCAGAAAACTCAGCTGCCTAGTCTAGCCTGTGCAGGGAGAATTTTTCCAAATGCTATGTTGACATTGGGCATCAGATGTAAGGTTTTCAAGACACTGCTTACTGATAGAGGTAGAAACTGAATGATCTGCAAGGTGGGGAGATTGTTTTGTAGGGGAATTCCCCCAAATGTAGCATTTCCTCTCCTTTCCATTTGTCAGAACCCTGATTCTCATCCCCAAATATCAAGATTAATTAAATGGTCTCTTTCCTGCTAAAAGTTTCTGTGGATTACATTTTACCCTATATATCCTTGCTAGATTATTCTTCTGGGAATTCCATTTCATTGCTTCATTCTGATGCCCAAGTCCTTCTGGGATAGAAGCATGCTTTTCTCACTGTCCTTTTAGGTCTTCTCACATTGGGCCCAATATATCTATCTGAATTTTTGCTTTCTTTCTGGTTTGTATTTATACTTGACTCATGTCCTGTCTTTATGCCTGCTGTTCTCCTTAACTTGGATATCAACCAAATCCAAGTAAAACTACCTGCTATGCCATGGGGAGGACATATGATTAACACATGGCTCAAAATCCAGGTGAAAAGTCATCTGATTCCCTGAAACTTGCCGTGGCTAATTCCACTCTACATTGTCTTTTATTTAAATTTCCTATAGACTTACTACAATACTATATATCACATTTAATTTTCTTTAAGTAGCATTATGGATATTCCTTGAGGATTATTCATATTTCCTCAGCTAGACCCCAAGTTACTTCAGGTCAAGAATAATACCTTTTACCTCTTTTACATTTCTCGTACATTCAGTGAAGTTCTAGGTGTATAGTAAATGATAGTTTAATTTAAGTTAATTTTTTAGCAGGTTATAAGCCTTTTTCTTAAGGGCTTGGCCGTCCTGAACATATTTCAACTAGAATGTTTTCTCCTTGTCTGCTGTAACCAGGTTGCGTGTTAATATAATAAATCTTTCACTTGTTATTTCACTGATTGAATTACTGTTAAAACTGCTTAAAACACTATTATATTACTCTTTCAGGGTGATTTGGGAATCAGAGTTGTGCTATCTTTGAACATCTTGCCTCCTTAACAAGCAATAATCGTCTCTCTGAAATGTACCTCCAGTTCTGCTTAAGGGATATGCATTCTCTAAGTCTTTTGTACTGTTTACAGTATTGTTTTTTGTTTGGCAGCTCAAATACTTCCCAGTTTAAATTCACAACTCCTAAAGGGTAGAGATTATTTAGTCATAACTTTTTCTATCTTAGCAATGCAAACAACACATATAATAAATGTGGATATTTAATGTTTAAATCTCTGATGCAGGGATTCCTATATTGTAATTAGGTGCAACATGAGGCTCTTGGCTCTTACTTTCATAAAAAGATTGGCTAAGAATGAAGGATGATATTAGCATCTGCCTTATGGAGTAAAATATTATTATCCATCTTTCAAATATCAGCCTCATAAAGTAAGGAGGATCATATCTCTGGTAACGCAAATTACACCTCACTCTTGAGAATTATAACTGTTTTGGGCTTATAATTTCTCAATTCTTATCATAGATACAATGACTTGTCAAATGATAAGCATATCCTACATGATTGGCAGAAACATCTCCTAGGTTCTGTTTTTCAATTTCATTGTTTGTTAAAATTAATTCCGTGAAAGGGTAGGCTTTCTATAAATCTTTTGTGATTGTGTCTATATGGCATCAAGTCACTGGTCAGTCATTTTGAAAGCTTCAATTAGTAACTTTCATTATGATTTCAAATGAGTAATTAAAAGATTATTTATTTGGTCATTTTCAATAATTTGTTGTCATTAACATGAATTTAATCCCTCTATTAATAGCTACTCATTTTTGATTCTGTGTAAAATGCTTTTCTGGATACTTTGTGGAGTACAAAGTATAACACACAATCCTATCAGCATATTGAAAATACAGAGTACGCACACATGCACACACACACACAAACACATACATACACACAAGTGAAAGGCTAAATAACGAAAGAAGAGATTAACATGTACTTCTATGAAACAATATTACTGAATGAGTAGTATGAGTAAATGAGCAATATGAGTACACATTATGCATTGAAAGAAGATTACTATTGCGTACATGTTGTCAGGAGAAAAATTTTGAAATGAGAGCTCTACTATGTAGTATACCCTTGAAGTTCATTATTTTATCATTTTCAGTTTCTACCCTTTTCAGATAAGTCCCCAGAGGTCCACTTTATGTAGATTTGCACTTTTGCTGAGGGAAGATTCTGTATTATTTAGCTTATGATGTTGATGTAGGGAGTGAGAGTAGCTGAAATGCCCCTAGCATCCCTAGCCCCTAGCGTCTTCATTTAATTTTAGCTTTCTGATTCTGTATGGTGGTACATATTTGTCAATTTGGGATTCAAGAAGACCTTGGATAAGTTATTACAGTTAAATAGTAAATCTTCTCTATTGTATGCCTCATGATTGACTATGCTTTACATATTCTCATAACTTATCACCTGCAATGACTGGTGGTACTCAGTCAGGTACTCAGTATTACATTGAATGTATCTGTGGATGATGGATAGATGCATGTGGCTCAGTATGGCAGTGAGAAATGGCAGAGGAAAGTAAAGTTGAAAAATCAAGGAGGTCATAATGGAGAGGGCCTTGGGTTCTGAAAACAGCTTGTTCCCCCTCTATGCTATAGGTACTTATTTTATTTTACGTGTTTTTCCCCAGGTTTATTAAGACACAGTTGACATACAGCACTGTATAAGTTTATGGTGTACAGCATAATAATTTGACTTACAAACTTTGTGAAATGATTATCTCAAGTTTAGTGAGCATCCATCATCTCATATAGATACAAAATTAGAGAAGTAGATAAAAATTTTTTCCTTGAGATGGGAACTCTTAGCATTTATTCTCAACAACTTTTATACGACAGTGTTAATGATCATACAGCAGTGTTAATTGTCATGTCCTACATTATATCTCGAGTACTTATTTATCTTATAACTGGTATTTTTTTTGTTGTTGTTGTTGCGGTACGCGGGCCTCTCACTGTTGTGGCCTCTCCCATTGCAGAGCACAGGCTCCAGATGCGCAGGCTCAGTGGCCGTGGCTCAAGGGCCCAAGCCGCTCCACGGCATGTGGGATCTTCCCGGACTGGGGCACGAACCCGTGTCCCCTGCATCGGCAGGTGGACTCTCAACCACTGCGCCACCAGGGAAGCCCTATCAATCTTCTTTATCTCTTCAAAAAAAATTCAACTCTTAGGTTCATTGATTTTTTTTTCTATTGGTTTTGTTAATCTATTTATTACTGCTCTGATCTTTATGATTTCTTTCCTTCTACTAACTTAAGGTTTTGTTTATTTTTCTTTTTCCTAGTTCTATTAGGTATACTGTTAGGTTGTAGGGTAGTATCACTATAAACATCCCTCTTAGAACTATTTTTGCTTTGTTTCACAGATTTTGGATCATTGTGTAGTTTTCCATTTCTTCTTTGATTTTTTTCAGTGATCCATTGGTTGTTTAGTAGTATATTTTTTAAAATAAATAAATTAATTTATTTATTTATGGCTGTGTTGGGTCTTCGTGCTGTGTGCATGCTTTCTCTAGCTGTGGCAAGTGGGGGCTACTCTTCGTTGTGGTGCGCGGCCTTCTCATTGCGGTGGCTCCTCTTGTTGTGGAGCACGGGCTCTAGGCATGCGGGCTTGCTTCAGTAGTTGTGGCTTGTGGGCCCTAGAGTGCAGGCTCAGTAGTTGTGGTGCACGGGCTTAGTTGCTCCGTGGCATGTGGGATCTTCCTAGACTAGGGCTCGAACCCGTGTCACCTGCATTGGCAGGCAGATTCTTAACCGCTGCATCACCAGGGAAGCCTGTAGCTTATTCTTTAGCCTCAATTTGTTTGTGTTTGCTGTTTTTTCTTGTAGTTGATTTCTAGTCTCATAGCATTGTGGTTAGAAAAGATGCTTGGTATTATTACTGAGACTTTTTTGAGGCCTAGCATGTTATCTATCCTGGAGGATATTTCATGTTCCCTTGAAAAGAATGTGTTGCTTTCGGATGGAATGTTCTATATAACTATATATCTCACTCTCTATCTCTATCTCTATCCAAAGGCCACCTGGTCTGATGTGTCATTTAAGGGCAGTATTTCCTTATTGATTTCCTGTCTGAATGATGTATCTATTGATGTAAGTGGGGTGTTAAATTCCCCTATTATTGTTTTGTTATTCTCAGTCTCTCCCTTTATGTCTGTTAATATTTGCTTTATATATTTTGGTACTCCATATATATTTACAGTTGTTATATCTTTTTGTTGAATTGATTCCTAGATCAGTGTCTTATTTATCCCTAGTTACAATCTTTGTTTTAAAGTCTATTTTGTCTGATATAAGTATTGCTACCCTAGCTTTCTTTTAATTTTCCGTTTGCATGGAATACTATTTCTATCCCCTCACCTTCAGTCTGTGTGTGTCTGTAGATATGAAGTGAGTTTCCTGTGGACATTATATACATGGGTCTGGTTTTTGTATCTATTCAGCCACCCTGTGTCTTTTGACTGGAGCATCATACCATTTATATATATATATATATATTTTAACATTTTTATTGGAGTATAATTGCTTTATATTATTGTGTTAGTTGCTGCTGTATAAGGAAGTGAATCAGCTATGCGTATACATATATCCCCATATTCCCTCCCTCTTGCATCTCCCTCCTACTCTCCCTATCCCACCCCTCTATGTGGTCACAACGCACCGAGCTGATCTCCCTGTGCTCTGCGGCTGCTTCCCACTAGCTATCTATTTTATGTTTGGTAGTGTATATATGTCCATGCCGCTCTCACTTTGTCACAGCTTACCCTTCCCCCTCCCCATATGCACAAGTCCATTCTCTAGTAGGTCTGTGTCTTTATTCCTGTTTTACCCCTATATTCTTCATAACATTTTTTTCCCTTAGATTCCATGTATATGTGTTAGCATATGGTATTTGTCTTTCTCTTTCTGACTTACTTCACTCTGTATGACAAACTCTAGGTCCATCCACCTCACTACAAATAACTCAATTTCGTTTCTTTTTATGGCTGAGTAATATTCCATTGTATATATGCCACATCTTCTTTATCCATTCATCCGATGGTGGACACTTAGGTTGCTTCCATGTCCTGGCTATTGTAAATAGAGCTGCAATGAACATTTTGGTACATGACTCTTTTTGAATTATGGTTTTCTCAGGGTATGTGCCCAGTAGTGGGATTGCTGGTTCATATGGTAGTTCTATTTTTAGTTTTTTAAGGAACTTCCATACTGTTCTCCATAGTTGCTGTACCAATTTAAATTCCCACCAGCAGTACAAGAGTGTTCCCTTTTGTCCACACCCTCTCCAGCATTTATTGTTTCTAGATTTTTTGATGATGGCCATTCTGACCAGTGTGAGATGATATCTCATTGTAGTTTTGATTTGCATTTCTCTAATGATTAATGATGTTGAGTATTCTTTCATGTGTTTGTTGGCAGTCTGTATATCTAATTTGGAGAAATGTCTATTTAGGTCTTCTGCTCATTTTTGGATTGGGTTGTTTGTTTTTTCGTTATTGAGCTGCATGAGCTGCTTGTAAATTTTTGAGATTAACCCTGTGTCAGTTGCTTCATTTGCAAATATTTCCTCCCACTCTGAGGGTTGTCTTTTGGTCTTCTTTATGGTTTCCTTTGCTGTGCAAACACTTTTAAGTTTCATTAGGTCCCATCTGTTTATTTTTGTTTTTATTTCCATTTCTCTAGGAGGTGGGTCAAAAAGGATCTTACTGTGATTTATTTCATAGAGTGTTCTGCCTATGTTTTCCTCTAAGAGTTTGATAGTTTCTGGCCTACATTTAGGTCTTTAATCCATTTTGAGTTTATTTTTTTATTTTTTTTTGCGGTACACGGGCCTCTCACTGTTGTGGCCTCTCCCGTTGCGGAGCACAGGCTCCGGACATGCAGGCTCCGAGGCCATGGCTCACGGGCCCAGCTGCTCCGCGGCATGTGGGATCTTCCCAGACCAGGGCATGAACCCGTGTCCCCTGCACTGGCAGGCAGACTCTCAACCACTGCGCCACCAGGGAAGCCCCATTTTGAGTTTATTTTTGTGTGTGGTGTTACGGAGTGTTCTAATCTCATACTTTTACATGTACCTGTCCAGTTTTCCCAGCACCACTTATTGAAGGGGCTGTCCTTTCTCCACTGTGTATTCCTGCCTCCTTTATCAAAGATAAGGTGACCATATGTGCGTGCGTTTATCTCTGAGCTTTCTATCCTGTTCCATTGATCTATATTTCTGTTTTTGTGCCAGTACCATACTGTCTTGATTACTGTAGCTTTGTAGTATAGTCTGAAGTCAGGGAGCCTGATTCCTCCAGCTCTGTTTTTCGTTCTCAAGATTGCTTTGGCTATTCGGGGTCTTTTGTGTTTCCATACAAATTGTGGAAGTTTTTGTTCTAGTTCTGTGAAATATGCCAGTGGTAGTTTGATAGGGATTGCATTGAATCTGTAGATTGCTTTGGGTAGTAGAGTCATTTTCACAGTGTTGAGTTTTCCAATCCAGGAACATGGTATATCTCTTCATCTATTTGTATCGTCTTTAATTTCTTTCATCAGTGTCTTATAATTTTCTGCATACAGATCTTTTGTCTCCTTTGGTAGGTTTATTCCTAGATATTTTATTATTTTTGTTGCAGTGTTAAATGGGAGTGTTTTCTTGATTTCAATTTCAGATTTTTCGTCATTAGTGTATAGGAATGCCAGAGATTTCTGTGCATTAACTTTGTATCCTGCTACTTTACCAAATTCATTGATTAGCTCTAGGAGTTTTCTGGTAGCATCTTTAGGATTCTCTATGTATAGTATCATGTCATCTGCAAACAGTGACAGCTTACTTCTTCTTTTCCGATTTGGATTCCTTTTATTTCCTTTTCTTCTCTGATTGCTGTGGCTAAAACTTCCAAAACTATGTTGAATAAGAGTGGTGAGAGTGGGCAACCTTGTCTTGTTCCTGATCTTAATGAAAATGCTTTCAGTTTTTCACCATTGAGGACGATGTTGGCTGTGGGTTTGTCATATATGGTCTTTATTATGTTGAGGAAAGTTCCCTCTATGCCTACTTTCTGCAGGGTTTTTAATCATAAATGGGTGTTGAATTTTGTTGAACTTTCTCCGCATCTATTGAGATGGTCATATGGTTTTTCTCCTTCAATTTGTTAATATGGTGTATCACGTTGAGTGATGTGCATATATTGAAGAATCCTTGCATTCCTGGAATAAACCCCACTTGATCATGGTGTATGATCCGTTTAATGTGCTGTTGGATTCTGTTTGCTAGTATTTTGTTGAGGATTTTTGCATCTATGTTCATCAGTGATATTGGCCTGTAGTTTTCTTTCTTTGTGACATCCTTGTTTGGTTTTGGTATCAGGGTGATGGTGGCCTCGTAGAATGAGTTTGGGAGTGTTCCTCCCTCTGCTATATTTCGGAAGAGTTTGAGAAGGATAGGCGTTAGTTCTTCTCTAAGTGTTTGATAGAATTTGCCTGTGAAGCCATCTGGTCCTGGGCTTTTGTTTGTTGGAAGATTTTTAATCACAGTTTCAATTTCAGTGTTTGTGATTGGTCTGTTCATATTTTCTATTTCTTCCTGATTCAGTCTTGGCAGGTTGTGCATTGCTAAGAATTTGTCCATTTGTTCCAGGTTGTCCATTTTATTGGCATAGAGTTGCTTGTAGTAATCTTTCATGATCATTTGTATTTCTGCAGTGTCAGTTGTTACTTTTCCTTTTTCATTTCTAATTCTATTGATTTGAGTCTTCTCCCTTTTTGTCTTGATGAGTCTGGCTAATGGTTTATCAATTTTGTTTATCTTCTCAAAGAACTAGCTTTTAGTTTTATTGATCTTTGCTGTTGTTTCCTTCATTTCTTTTTCATTTATTTCTGCTCTGATTTTTATGATTTCTTCCCTTCTGATAACTTTGGGTTTTTTTGTTCTTTCTCTGTTTGCTTTAGGTGCAAATTTAAGTTGTTTATTCAAGATGTTTCTTGTTTCATAAGGTAGGATTGTATTGCTATAAACTTCCCTCTTAGAACTGCTTTTGCTGCATCCCATAGACTTTGGGTCGTTGTGTCTCCATTGTCATTTGTTTCTAGGTATTTTTTAATTTCCTCTTTGATTTCTTCAGTGATCACTTCTTTATTAAGTAGTGTGTTGTTTAGCCTCCATATGTTTGTATTTTTTACAGATCTTTTCCTGTAATTGATATCTAGTCTCATAGCATTGAGGTCGGAAAAGATACTTGATACAATTTCAGTTTTCTTAAATTTACCAAGGCTTGATTTGTGACCCAAGATATGATCTATCCTGGAGAATGTTCCATGAGCACTTGAGACAAATGTGTATTCTGTTGTTTTTGGATGGAATGTCCTATAAATATCAGTTAAGTCCATCTTGTTTAATGTATCATTTAAAGCTTGTGTTTCCTTATTTATTTTCATTTTGGATGATCTGTCCATGGGTGAAAGTGGGGTGTTAAAGTCCCCTACTATGAATATGTTACTGTTGATTTCCCCTTTTATGGCTGTTAGTATTTGTCTTATATAGTGAGGTGCTCCTATGTTGGGTGAATAAATATTTGCAATTGTTATATCTTCTTCTTGGATCGATCCCTTGATCATTATGTAGTGTCCTTCTTTTTCTCTTCTAATAGTCTTTATTTTAAAGTCTATTTTGTCTGATAGGAGAATTGCTACTCCAGCTTTCTTTTGGTTTCCATTTGCATGAAATATCTTTTTCCATCCCCTCACTTTCAGTCTGTATGTGTCTCTAGGTCTGAAATGGGTCTCTTGTAGACAGCAAATAGATGGGTCTTGTTTTTGTATCCATTCAGCCAATCTGTGTCTTTTGGTGGGAGCATTTAGTCCATTTACATTTAAGTTAATTATTGATATGTATGTTCCTATTCCCATTTTCTTAATTGTTTTGGGTTCGTTATTGTAGGTCCTTTCCTTCTCTTGTGTGTTTTGCCTAGAGAAGTTCCTTTAGCAGTTGTTGTAAAGCTGGTTTGGTGGTGCTGAACTCTCTCAGCTTTTGCTTGTCTGTAAAGGTTTTAATTTCTCCATCAAATCTGAATGAGATCCTTGCTGGGTAGAGTAATCTTGGTTGCAGGTTTTTCTCCTTCAACACTTTAAATATGTCCTGCCAGTCCCTTCTGGCTTGCAGAGTTTCTGCTGAAAGATCAGCTGTTAACCTTATGGGGATTCCCTTGTGTGTTATTTGTTGTTTTTCCCTTGCTGCTTTTAATATGTGTTGTTTGTATTTAATTTTTGACAGTTTGATTAATATGTGTCTTGGCATATTTCTCCTTGGATTTATCCTGTATGGGACTCTCTGTGCTTCCTGGACTTGATTAACTATTTCCTTTCCCATATTAGGGACGTTTTCAACTATAATCCCTTCAAATATCTTCTCAGTCCCTTTCTTTTTCTCTTATTCTTCTGGAACCCCTATAATTCGAATGTTGGTGCGATTGATGTTGTTCCAGAGGTCTCTGAGTCTGTCCTCAGTTCTATTCATTCTTTTTTCTTTATTTTCTCTGCAGTATTTTATCTTCCAGGTCACTTATCTGGTCTTCTGCCTCAGTTATTCTTCTATTGATCCCATCTAGAGTATTTTTTCTTTCATTTATTGTGTTGTTCATCGTTGTTTGTTTCATCTTTAGTTCTTCTGGGTCCTTGTTAAATGTTTCTTGCATTTTGTCTATTCTATTTCCAAGATTTTGGATCATCTTTACTATCAATATTCTGAATTCTTTTTCAGGTAGACTGCCTATTTCCTCTTCATTTGTTAGTCTGGTGGGTTTTTATCTTGCTCCTATATCTGCTGTGTGTTTTTCTGTCTTCTCATTTTCCTTATCTTACTGTGTTTGGGGTCTCCTTTTTGCAGGCTGCAGGTTCGTAGTTCCCGTTGTTTTTGGTGTCTGTCCCCAGTGGCTAAGGTTGGTTCAGTTGGTTGTGTAGGCTTCCTGGTGGAGGGGACTAGTGCCTGTGTTCTGGTGGATGAGGCTGGATCTTGTCTTTCTGGTGGGCAGATCCACGTCTGGTGGTGTGTTTTGGGGTGTCTGTGGACTTATTATGATTTTAGGCAACCTCTCTGCTAATGGGTGGGATTGTGTTCCTGTCTTGCTAGTTGTTTGGCATAGGATGTCCAGCACTGTAGCTTGCTGGTCGTTGAGTGAAGGTGGGTGCTGGTGTTGAGATGGAGATCTCTGGGAGTTTTTCGCTGTTTGATATTATGTGGAGCTGGGAGGTCTCTTGTGGACCAGTGTTCTGAAGTTGGCTCTCCTTCCTCAGAGGCACAGCACTGACTCCTGGCTGCTGCACCAAGAGCCTTTCATCCACATGGCTCAGAATAAAAGGGAGAAAAAGTAAAAAGAAAGAATTAGTAGAAGTAGAAAGAGAGAAATAAATAAATAAAGGAGGGAAGGAGGAAGGAAGGAGAGAAGGAAGGAAAAAAAGAAAGGATATAAAGTAAAATAAAATAATGTAAGATAAAATATAATAAAGTTATTAAAAGAAAAAATAATTATTAAGAGAAAAAAAGAAAGAAAATATTAAAAACGGATAGATAGAACCCTAGTACAAATGATGGAAGCATAGCTATACAGACAAAATCTCACACAGAAGCATAAACTTACACACTCACAAAAAGAGGAAAAGGGGAAAAAATCATAAATCTTGCTCTCAAAGTCCACCTCCTTAATTTGGGATGATTCGTTGTCTATTCATGTATTCCACAGGTGCAGGGTACATCAAGTTGATTGTGGAGCTTTAATCCGCTGCTTCTGAGGCTGCTGGGAGAGATTTCCCTTTCTCTTCTTTGTTCTCACAGCTCCCAGGGGCTCAGCTTTGGATTTGGCCCCGCCTCTGCGTGTAGGTCGCAGGAGGGCGTCTGTTCTTCGCTCAGACAGGACGGGGTTAAAGGAGCCGCTGATTCGGGGGCTCTGGCTCACTCAGGCTGGGAGGAGGGAGGGGCACGGAGTGCGGTGCCGAGCCTGCGGCGGCAGAGGCCAGCGTGTTGTTGCACCAGCCTGAGGCGCGCTGTGCGTTCTCCCGGAGGAGTTGACCCTGGATCCCGGTACCCTGGCAGTGGCGGGTTGCACAGGCTCCCCGGAAGGGGGGTGTGGATAGTGACCTGTGCTCGCACAGAGGCTTCTTGGTGGCGGCAGTAGCAACCTTAGCGTCTCATGCCCATCTCTGGGGTCTACGCTTTTACCCGCGGCTCGCGTCCGTCTCTGGGGCTCCTTTAAGCAGTGCTCTTAATCTCCTCTCCTTGCGCACCAGGAAACAAAGAGGTAAGAAAAAGTCTCTTGCCTCTTCGTCAGGTCCAGACTTTTCCCCGGACTCCCTCCCGGCCAGGGCTAGCCGTGGCGCAGTAACCCCCTGCAGGCTGTGTTCACGCCGCCAACCCCAGTCCTCTCCCGGCGCTCCGACCGAAGCCCGAGCCTCAATTCCCATCCCCGCCCACCCCAGTGGGTGAGCAGACAAGCCTCTCGGGCTGATGAGTGCCGGTTAGCCCTGATCTTGTGTGCGGGAATCTCTCCGCTTTGCCCCCCGCACCCCTGTGGCTGCGCTCACCTCTGCAGCTCCGAAGCTTTCCCCTTCCGCCACCCGCAGTCTCCGCCCGCGAAGGGGCTTTCTAGTGTGTGGAAACCTGTCCTCCTTCACAGCCCCCTCCCACTGGTGCAGGTCCCGTCCCTCTTCTTTTGTCTCTGTTTATTCTTTTTTCTTTTGCCCTACCCAGGTACGTGGGGGGTTTCTTGCCTTTTGGGAGGTCTGAGGTCTTCTGCCAGTGTTCATTAGGTGTTCCGTAGGAGTTGTTCCACGTGTAGATGTATTTCTGGTGTATCTGTGGGGAGGAAGGTGATCTCCGCGTCTTACTCTTCCGCCATCTTCCCGGAAGCCCAAGAATGATTATATGTACACATATTAGCTTTCATCCCAATTCAACAACTCTGTTAGATCTGTATAAAATAAAAATTTTTGTCAGTGAGGCACAGGTACATTAAAGCAATTGTCTAAACCCACACAGCTAGTAAGACAAGCAAGACTCTCCATCAAAGACTCTGTCTTTGGGCTCTTGGCCTAGTGCTTTGTGTAGGACACCTGCACCACCTGTGGTATCAGCAGCTTTCCTCTGTATGAACTCATATACTTCTTTGTGCCTCTCTTATGCTAATACTCTCAAATCAGTAAACAGTAGTAAGGTTTATCTTGCTTTCTATTAAAAGTGCATATTCCTTAACTCCTCAGAGAAAGGACTGCATTATCATTTTTTAAAAAATTGTCTATAATACACAAGGCAGAACTTAATAATTGTTTGCTGAGCATTTTGAATGAATAAACCCCAGGTGATCTGGACTGCATTTATTTATTTTAGAACAAATCCTGCACTAGGATGTGTTCTGACTAGCTTAATTGTCTGATATAGGAATCTTAAACCCTAAGTTGGACTAGGTATCATTTTGACCTAGGCTCTCTCTCCTTCAACATATTTATTCCAATTAGCTGATCAACTCACAGAGGTCAGGTTTAGAGCACAGCTAGACTGTTCACTGAAGAAACTAGAAATGTTCATAGTAAGTTCTTACTAAATTCTTCTTCTTGTTGGTGATGATAATATAGAGTTTATCATTTACAGGTAACTTCTTGCAAGATGAGTTGTCTCATTAGGACAAAGCTTGCAATAATATTAGGGACTAGTGCTTCCTGTCTCCGCTAATCACTATGATGACTAGACACAAGGCTATGACAGTGGCTTGCAGGCAGAAATTAGCATGAGAACAGTCCTTTTGTGAACATGCAGAGAGGTCAATAAGTACATAATTATAAATTAGCTTGGTGGACTGGTATGGTCATTAGCTCGGTCGAGTGTTCCTATTTCATATAATTGTTTGCTGCACCTGAATTAATTTGAGTGTTTAAATCCTGCATATTAATTCTGTGCTGCAGGATGTAAAGCTTTGGACTAATCCCTATAATACTCTTTAGTATAAACACCTTAATCAAGCAACAGCTTTATAATTAGTTCTACGTACAGGCTGGATATAATTTACTAGTTTTACAGCTCATAAGTTACTGCAACTTTTTAATCATAGTAATTATGCTTTAGAAGGTAAGCATAAATGGACTTTTCTAGTTTATTCCAAGAATGAAACCAAGGCAGTCAAAATCAGGAGATTAATAAAATCCAATATATGGATACACTTTGTATTTTTATGGCAGCTCAAGATCACTCATCCTTGGAATTTAATCACCAGATTACAGTAGGCTATTGAGCAGAGAAGGTGATTTTTTTTCTTTAAAAGGAAGTACAATTCTCTATTTATTACATATTTCTTTTGTTGGTTGTGAAAAATGCTGACGTGATTTAATTTTATCACAGCAGTGAACGCTTTGACAATATCCCTCTCGTGTACTAAACCTAGTAAGTAAATAATGGTTTAGCTACTAAGCATGTGTTGGTCCATTTTTCTTTTTATCTGTTTTTTCCCTAAGGGTTTTAAAGTACAAATCATTTCTGGCTTTGAGAACATTTGTATGGTCAGACTACACAGTTTCGAGAACAGCACTTTAAGGCTTAAATAGGCATTTAAATTAATTTTATTTATTTATTAATATCTATTAAGAGAGTTATTTATATTAATTAAAATTATTTAAAACACTTCACTGCAGTTTAGGAATATTATAAAAGATAAGGATCTCTTACATTATTGCTAAACTTCAGTGAATATACCGTATTGGTTGAGTCACTTTAAGTGTATAATCACTGTCTTCATATATCTTGCTGAAATGTTTATTTGAGATTTTGATACAAGTTCAATATATAGATAATTTTTCTGAGAAAGCTTCATGAAAATAGTTAAAACCTTTAGGGTTTCAATCCTAAAATCTGTAATTATACAAAATAATATTTATGTATAGTTATAAATATAATTTTGTGAAAATGTATATGTTTATATATATGTAAATGTGAAAAGGCTTTGTTATAATGAAATATAGACAGTGGTTAAATACTTTATTTTGGTCATTCTAAAAAACTGTGTTGATTACCTTGTCATTAATTTGGTCATAGTAAATTGTATTGATTATAAAGATAAATAATTGACAATGTTGTAGGCCAGGTCAGAGGATACATATAAACATGGTTAATTTGAGGGTGCCTTAAGACTATTTACAGTGATTAAATAAAATATCTCTTGCTTAGAATAATGATGTTTTCAGATAGTTTGTAATTGATTGGTATTATGGACAGTGGTTTACTAAACTATTATTCTGTTGTAACTCAGAATTCTTTCAGTTGGATACAAATATTTGAGGAAATTTTCAGAAATGAAGACAAATCCCTTAGGACAGGGAACAGACTGTAATGTCACCAAATTCTAGAATAAGCCTCCTGGACAGAGACAAGCTGAAGCTAGCTGGAATCTTAATATTTCAGAAGGAAGATGTGACTTGTAAGAACAGAGACATATCCAACTCGTCAAAAGAACTTTAGGTGAACAGTCCCTGGCTATGGGAAGTGGGGTCTCCGAAGAATCCTTAAAGTCACCAATGAAAGCCTTAAACTTGTGACAGGCTCAGAAAGCACTAAGCCAGCATACTAACCCTGAAGGTATCAATATAATTGTTATCCAATGTGATAAGTAGTAAGCTAGAAAGAGGAAAACACCAGGCCCTTTGCCTTACCATTTTCACCCTATGGCAGGCCATAGTCAGATCATAAAATAAAATACATGCAGCACTTCTCTAAGTGAGGTCTGCAGACTCCTGGGGGTCCCTGGAGAGACCCTTCCAGGGGATTTGAGAGATCAAAGTTTCTTCATAATAATACTAAACCATTCTTTATCTTTTTCATTATGTTGACATTTGCAGTAATGTTACAAAGGTAACAGTGGGTAAACTGCTGACTCATTAGCTGGAATCAAGGCAGTAGTGCCAAACTGTTCTAGTAGTCATTGTATTCTTCATCATCACCCACTGGCACCTAATCAAAAAAATGCTAGTGCCATGTCATCTTTCCTCCCATTGCTATTATAGCTAATATATTTCTTACAGTCAGATTTAGCATTTCTTTGTTCTTGTCTTTCAATACTTCTTTTCTCTTCTTCCCCATGACCTAGGCTGTCTCTATTACAAACGTTCCTTGCTGTTGCTCTAGCCGTTCCTGTGACTGCCCTCTTGCTTCCAGTTGCCCTCTCTCTCTTAGAGATTTTACGAAGTCTTGACTTGACCTCGTAGGACACATGTCTTGGACTTTGGGCCACTCTCCTGCTCCTCTCAAATTAACCTTCTCTAATTAACAACCAATTGCTTCTGGATGCTGTTTCCTGATTTCTGAAGTGACAGCTAAGTACTTTGATAAGATTATCCTTAAAATATTAGAGGTTGCAAAATATTTCTTTGGTTCCCTTCCCCCTACTACATGTCCCCTTCCTTATTAGATGGAAGGCACCTCAGTTCCTCAAACAATTCTTAGGGCAGGATGTGGCTAAATTACATTTTCATGGGTTTTGAGGCATTATGGGTAAAAGAATGATATCCAGGATAAAAGTGGTTATGGGCCTGATGCATTCTGCTGTTCACAGACAATATCCAGGGCTTCAAAATGGGGAATCATCTAAAATTATATTATCAGGGAAACAGAAGTGCTTAGCCCAGCAAAAGAAGACACAGTGAGGTTCTGTTAGTTGAGTGCCGAGTTGAAGGGCAGTCTTGTGATGCCTGGCCTCTAGTGGGTGCTCAAATAATGCTTCAGTAGTTGGGTGGGCAAATACCACACGTGCCTGCATATCTATACACAATGACTGACCATACCCGCCACTGAGTGGGTGAAGTTTCTCTCTTCCCACTGACTGCTCAGATCTGAGGTTTTCAACTGGAGTATTCAATCCTATTTTAACACAAAATGCTAAATCTGTAAATATTTTTGTACTTAGCAGATTGAAATGGAATCCTAAAACTAAAGAAATGTAACATGAATTTATTGTGGGCTTTGTTAGAATCTAAGGTGAGGAGTAAAGTAAGGGAAGCTTGTTTAACTTAGTATAACACTTAGTTTTATTTCACAAACTTCATCCTTTTGTAAAATTTGTAAATTAAATTTTTGAATGTTACATTTTTCTGCTATTGTCTCTTTTTGTTCCCAACTATGTATGAACTATGAATGGGAAATGAAGTAAAAGGGAAAAACTCCTAAAATTCCACTTTTATCTCTTTTGATTTCCTTATTGGCAAAGCATTATCTAGTCAAGAAAGACATCCTCCAGCAGCCTTTTGGGTGGTGTTCTTTGTTACAGGAAATCTTTTATTTCATTCCAGCAAAGAAATGAACCAATTTGTTATGATCCTTTTATCCCAGAGAAAGGGCACAACTTCTTTATTTTCAAGGTTGTGCATTTTTTTCAACTGTAAAACATACTCCACAATTGAAGCCATAATTATATGCACTTGTCAATCAAACTTAACCTACTACACTGTGGTTATGGCATTTTATCTAAAAAGAGAAGGATTAAAGGCTTTGCATGAAGTGAAAGGTACACACAGTCAGGGAAGTATAATGCATGTCATTAGCTATCTGGGAAGAGAGAAATGGACAGAGACAGATTACCAATATTTGATTTCTCGTAGGCATTAAAGAAGTATTTAAGGCTACGTACAAAATAATGTTAGGGAATTTGACACTTTGATTCCTATTTTGTTCTCTTGGCAATTATTTAAAAGAGCTTCTTCATTCAGCAGCTACATAAATCAACTTTGAGAAGGATAACATTTTAATGGGAGATTAAGAAAGGAAAAAAAATTCTATTTTAACTTAAGTGCCACAACTTCAGGGGAAGACTTTAAATGTTATTTTCTTCAAACATACTTTATTTCTTTGGATACAGTTTTTGTGGTGGGTCGGGTATCTGGAATAATTTTAAAATACATTTGCTGCCCTTTGAGTCTCTGAGAGGCACTGTAGCAGTTGGGAAAGAAAAACATCTTATGGAAAGACAGCAGAAAGGAAGCCAAGACTGAAGTGGTGAACTTATTTTCTTAGAAAGATTGGCATGATGAGAAGTGCCAGCTATGTTATTCATAAAGAATATTGGAAAAACACTAGTCACAAGGGCTCAGGAAGCAAAATTGTATCTGATGACCTCAAGGATTGCTTTTTTGAAGTGAGCCTTGCTGATCTGCAGAAGAATGGAATTGCATTTAGAAAATTGAAAATTATTAATAAAAATGTTCTGAGCAAAACACTGCCTGTGTAATTCCCATGAAATGAATTTTGTTGTTGAAAGAAAATATTCCAGATTGAAAAAAAATTGAAGCCCATACTTGAAGCTTCTATTGTCAAAACTACTCATGGTTACTTGGTTTGTCTCTTCTGTGTGGGCTTTTAGTCAAAAACTTTAACAACCCAATCCAGAAACTAGTTATGCTCGGCTCCCAAGAGTTCTGCAAAATCCAGAAAAAGATGATAGAAATCATGACCTGAAAAGGCAGACAAATGACTTGAAGAAGTAGTCAATAAGCTGATTCCAAACAGCACTGGGGACAGTATAGAAAAGGCTGGTTATCTATTTACCTGCTCCATGACGTGTTGATTAGAAAAGTAAACTGTGAAATGGTAAAACTTGAGAAACTTCATGATGAAGGTCTTAATTTTGTTACTGACTCAGGTTCCTGGACTCACAATGAATAGAAATTGATAAGAAGCCAGACAAGGAATTCAGACAAGGCTTTATTGGGACCTGTGCTGCAGTAGGATGGAGTGAAAAAAGTAACAGTTTCCCTTGCTCACTCCCTGCTCCCAGAGGAGAGCAGGGTGGTTCCTTAAAAAGGGTGAGGGTAGGGGCATATTGGTATGTTGGCTGGAGGAGTGGCTTAGGTGGTCTGTCCACCTGCTTGGTGGTGCTGTGTACGGGGTTCATGCACAGTACCCTGCTTTTGTTCCTAGCACCTCAGAAGTTGTCCTTATTATCTTATTGTTCATAATTTGCCCCAACTGTGCATTCATGCAGGTATTTTTTAGTCCTTTATAGTTTCTGTGTATTCTGTTGCTTGAGAGACGTTAGTCCAGGTGCAAGCACTACAGTAAAAGGCTTCCGGGTCCCAGGTCTCAGACTGTCTCAGTTTTGGAAAACCTTTGTGGATAAGACAAATGCTCACATTGAGTCCTGTGGATATAAGTCCCAGAATGTATTTAAAAGTTAGAACTTTCAGATTAGGAACCAAGATGGTGGAGCAGAAGGACGTGCTCTCACTCCCTCATGGGAGAACACCAGAATCACAACTAGCTACTGGACAATCATCCACAGGAAGACACCGGAACTTGCCAAAAAAGATACCTCACATCCAAAGACAAAGGAGAAGCCACAGTGAGATGGTAGGAGGGACGCAATCACAGTAAAATCAAATCCCATAACTGGTGGGTGGGTGACTCACAGACTGGAGAACACTTATACCACAGAAGTCCATCCACTGGAGTGAAGGTTCTGAGCCCCACGTCAGGCTTCCCAACCTGGGGGTCTGGCAACAGGAGGAGGAATTCCTAGAGAATCAGACTTTGAAGCCTAGTGGGATTTGATTGCAGGACTTTGACAGGACTGGGGTAAACAGAGACTCCACTCTTGGAGGGAACACACAAGGTACTGTGCACATTGGGACCCAGGGGAAGGATCAGTGACCCCAGGGGAGACTGAACCAGACCTACCTGCTAGTGTTTGAGGGTCTCCTGCAGTGGCGGGGGGTGGCTGTGGCTCACTGTGGGGACAAGGACACTGGCAGCAGAAGTTTTGGGAAGTACTCCTTGCTGTGAGCCCTCCCAGAGTCCACCATTAGCCCCACAAAAAAGCCCAGGTAGGCTCCAGTGTTGGGTTGCCTCAGGTCAAACAACCAACAGGGAGGGAACCCAGTGCCATCAGCAGTCAAGTGAATTAAAGTTTTACTGAGCTGTGCCCACCAGAGCAACAGTCAGCTCTACCCACCACCAGTCCCTCCAATCGGGAAACTTGCACAAGCCTCTTAGATAGCCTCATCCACCAGAGGGCAGACAGCAGAAGCAAGGAGAACTGCAATCCTGCAGTCTGTGGAACAAAAACCACATTCACAGAAAGACAAGATGAAAAGGCAGAGGGCTATGTACCAGATGAAGGAACAAGATAAAACCCCAGAAAAACAACTAAATGAAGTGGAGATAGGCAACCTTCCAGAAAAAGAATTCAGAATAATGATAGTGAAGATGATCCAGGACCTCAGAAAAAGAATGGAGGCAAAGATCAAGAAGATGCAAGAAATATTTAACAAAGACCTAGAAGAATTAAAGAACAAACAAACAGAGATGAACAATACAATGACTGAAATGAAAACTACACTAGAAGGAATCAACAGCAGAATAACTGAGGCAGAAGAATGGATAAGTGATGTGGAAGACAGAATGGTGGAATTCACTACTGAGGAACAGAATAAAGAATGAAAAGAAATGAAGACAGCCTAAGAGACCTCTGGGACAACATTAAACTCAACAACATTCACATTATAGGGGTCCCAGAAGGAGAAGAGACAGAGAAAGGATCCGAGAAAATATTTGAAGAGATTATAGTCAAAAACTTCCCTAACATGGGAGAGGAAATAGCCACCCAAGTCCAGGAAGTGCAGAGAGTCCCATACAGGATAAACCGAAGGAGAAACACACTGAGACACATAGTTATCAAATTGGCAAAAATTAAAGACAAAAATTCTTGAAAGCAGCAAGGGAAAAACGACAAATAACATACAAGGGAACTCCCATAAGGGTAATAGCTGATTTCTCAGCAGAAACTCTACAAGCCAGAAGGGAGTGTCATGATATACTTAAAGTGATGAAAGGGAAGAACCTACAACCAAGATTACTCTACCCGGCAAGGATCTCATTCAGATTCAATGGAGAAATCAAAAGCTTTACAGACAACCAAAAGCTAAGAGAATTCAGCACCACCAAACCAGCTCTACAACAAATGCTAAAGGAACTTCTCTAAGTGGGAAACACAAGAGAAGAAAAGGACCTACAAAAACAATTAAGAAAATGGTCATAGGAACATACATATCGATAATTACCTTAAATGTGAATGGATTAAATGCTCCAAGCAAGAGACACAGGCTTGCTGAATGGATACAAAAACAATACCCATATATATGCTGTCTACAAGAGACTCACTTCAGATCTAGGGACACATAAAGACTGAAAGTGAGGAGATGGAAAAAGGTATTCCATGCAAATGGAAATCAAAAGAAAGTTGAAGTAGCAATACTCATATCAGATAAAATAGACTGTAAAATAATGTTACAAGGGACAAGGAAGGACACTACATAATGATCAAGGGATCAATCCAAGAAGAAGATATAACAATTATAAATATATATGCACCCAAAATAGGAGCACCTCAATACATAAGGTAACTGCTAACAGCTATAAAAGAGGAAATTGACAGGAACACAATAATAGTGGGGGACTTTAACACCTCACACCAATGGGCAGATCATCCAAAATGAAAATAAATAAGGAAACAGAAGCTTTAAATGACACAACAGCTCAGATTTAATTGATATTTATAGGACATTCCATCCAAAAACAGCAGATTGCACTTTCTTCTCAAGTGGGCACGGAACATTCTCCAGGATAGATCACATCTTGGGTCACAAATCAAGCCTCAGTAAATTTAAGAAAATTGAAATCATATCAAGCATCTTTTCTGACCACAATGCTATGAGATTAGAAATGAATTACAGGGAAAAAAACGTAAAAGCACAAACACATGGAGACTAAACAATATGTTACTAAATAACCAAGAGATCACTGAAGAAATCAAAGAGGAAATCAGAAAATACCTAGAGACAAATGACAATGAAAACACGATGATCCAAAATCTATGGGATGCAGCAGAAGCAATTCTAAGAGGTAAGTTTATAGCTATACAAGCCTACCTCAAGAAACAAGAAAAATCTCAAATAAACAATCTAACCTTACACCAAAGGGAACTAGATAAAGAAGAACAAGCAATACCCAAAGTTAGCAGAAGGAAAGAAATCATAAAGATCAGAGCAGAAATAAATGAAATAGAAACAAAGAAAACAATAGCAAAGATCAATGAAACTAAAAGCTGGTTCTTTGAGAAGATAAACAAAATTGATAAACCATTAGCCAGACTCATCAAGAAAAAGAGGGAGAGGACTCAAATCAATAAAATTAGAAATGAAAAAGAAGTTTCAACAGACACCACAGAAATACAAAGCATCCTAAGAGACTACTACAAGCAACTCTATGCCAATAAAATGGACAACCTGGAAGAAATGGACAAATTCTTAGAAAGGTATAACCTGCCAAGACTGAACCAGGAAGAAGTAGAAAATATGAACAGAACAATCACAAGTAATGAAATTGAAACTGTGATTAAAAATCTTCCAACAAACAAAAGTCCAGAACCAGATGGCTTAACAGGTGAATTCTATCAAACATTTAGAGAAGAGCTAACACCCATCCGTCTTAAACTCTTCCAAAAATTTGCAGAGGAAGGAACACTCCCAAACTCATTCTACGAGGCCACCATCACCCTGATACCAAAACCAGACAAAGATACTACAAAAAAAGATAAATACAGACCAATATCACTGATGAATATAGATGCAAAATTCCTCAAGAAAATACTAGCAAACAGAATCCAACAACACATTAAAAGGATCATATGTCATGATCAAGTGGGATTTATCCCAGGGATGCAAGGATTGTTCAATATACGTAAATCAATCAATGTGATATACCATATTAACAAATTGAAGAATAAAAACTGTATGATCATCTCAATAGATGCAGAAAAAGCTTTTGACAAAATTCAACACCCATTTATGATAAAATCTCTCCAGAAAGTGGGCATAGAGATAACCTACCTCAACATAATAAAGGCCGTATACAACAAACCCACAGCAAACATCATTCTCAATGGTGAAAAACTGAAAGCATTTCCTCTAAGATCAGGAACAAGACAAGGATGTCCACTCTCAGCACTATTATTCAGCATAGTTTTGGAAGTCCTAGCCATGTCAATCAGAGAAGAAAAAGGAATAAAAGGAATACAAATTGGAAAAGAAGAAGTAAAGCTTTCACTGTTTGCAGATGACATGATACTTATTATACATAGGGAATACTAAAGATGCCACCAGAAAACTACTAGAGCTAATCAATGAATTTGGTAAAGTTGCAGGATACAAAATTAATGCACAGAAATCTCTGCATTCTTATACACTAATGATGAAAAATCTGAAAGAGAAATTAAGGAAACACTCCCATTTACCACTGCAACAAAAAGAAGAAAATACCTAGGAATAAACCTACCTAGAGAGACAAAAGACCTGTATGCGGAAAACTATAAGACACTGATGAAAGAAATTAAAGATGATACCAACAGATGGAGAGATGTACCATGTTCTTGGATTGGAAGAATCAATATTGTGAAAATGACTATACTACCCAAAGCAATCTACAGATTCAGTGCAATCCGTATCAAATTACCAATGGCATTTTTTACAGAACTAGAACAAAAAATCTTAAAATTGGTATGGAGACACAGAAGACCCCGAATAGCCAAAGCAGTCTTGAGGGAAAAAAATGGAGCTGGAGGAATCAGACTCCCTGACTTCAGACTATACTACAAAGCTACAGTAATCAAGACAATATGGTACTGGCACAAAAACAGAAACAGAGGTCGATGGAACAAGATAGAAAGACCAGAGATAAACCCACACACCTGTGGTCAACTAATCTATGACAAAGGAGGCAAAGATATACAATGGGGAAAATACAGTCTCTTCAATAAGTGGTGCTGGGAAAACTGGACAGCTACATGTAAAAGAATGTAATTAGAACACTCCCTAACACCATACATAAAAATAAACTCCAGATGGATTATATACCTAAATATAAGACTGGACATTATAAAACTCTTAGAGGAAAACATAGGAAGAACACTCTTTGACATAAATCACATCAAGGTCTTTTTTGATCCACCTCTTAGAGTAATGGAAATAAAAACAAAAATAAACAAATGGAACCTAATGAAACTTCAAAGCTTTTGCACATCAAAGGAAACTGTAAACAAGACAAAAAGACAACCCTCAGAATGGGAGAAAGTATTTGCAAAGGAATCAACGGACAAAGGATTAATCTCCAAAATATATAAACAGCTCATGCAGCTCAATATTAAAGAAACAAACAACCCAATCCAAAAATGGGCAGAAGACCTAAATAGACATTTCTCCAAAGAAGACAGACAGATGGCCAAGAAGCACATGAAAAGCTGCTCAACATCACTAATTATTAGAGAAATGCAAATCAAAACTACAATGAGGTATCACCTCACACCAGTTAGAATGGGCATCATCAGGAAATCTACAAACAACAAATGCTGGAGAGGGTGTAGAGAAAAGGGAACCCTCTTGCACTGTTGGTGGGAATGTAAATTGATACAGCCACTATGGAGAACAGTATGCAGGTTCCTTAAAAAACTAAAAATAGAATTACCATATGATCCAGCAATCCCACTCCTGGGCATATACCCAGAGAAAACCATAATTCAGAAACACACATGCACCCCAATGTTCACTGCAGCACTATTTTCAATAGCCAGGTCATGGGAGCAACCTAAATGAGCATCGACAGAGGAATGGATAAAGAAGTCGTGGTACATATATACAATGGAATATTACTCAGCCATTAAAAGGAACGAAATCGGGTCATTTGTAGAGACATGGTTGGATCTAGAGGCTGTCACACAGAGTGAAGTAAGTCAGAAAGAGAAAAACAAATATCGTGTATTAACGCATATATGTGGAACTTAGAAAAATGGTGCAGATGAACCGGTTTGCAAGGCAGAAATTGAGACACAGATGTAGAGAACAAACGTATGGACACCAAGGGGCAAAAGTGGGGGGGGGTGGTGGGGGTGGGGGTGGGATGAACTGGGCGATTGGGATTGACATGTATACACTGATGTGTATAAAATTGATGACTGGGGCTTCCCTGGTGGCGCAGTGGTTGAGAGTCCGCCTGCCGATGCAGGGGACATGGGTTCGTGCCCCGGTCCGGGAAGATCCCACATGCTGCGGAGCGGCTGGGCCCGTGAGCCATGGCCACTGAGCCTGCGCGTCCGGAGCCACAACAGTGAGAGGCCCGCATACCACAAAAAAAAAAAAAAAAAAAAAAAAAATTGATGACTAATAAAGACCTGCTGTATCAAAAAAAATAAAATTCAAAAATGAATAAATAAAATTAGAACTTTTAAATGATAAAAAAATTCTTATCAGTTAAAATGATACAGTAATAATCAGTAGGCTGGCTCCTATGCAAATATCCTGCTAGAATTTTGATTGGAATTGAATTTAATCTGTGGATCAGTTTGAGGAGACATCTTGACAATATTGAATCTTCTGACCAAATAGTAAATTTCTCCATTTTTTACCTCTTCTTTAATCCTTCTTACTAATTTTCTGCAGTTTTCAATGAAAAGCCTTTATACATTTTTTGTTAAATTGATTCCTAAAGAGTTTATAATTTCAGTACTATCATGAATAGAATTAAAAATGTTTTCATTTTCCAGTTATTTGCTTATAGTGTGTAAAAATGTATGTAAAATGCTTTTAGTTTGTAAAAATATAAACAAAAGGCTTTTACATTCCTTTACCTCCTATGACATTACTAATTTCTCATGAGTTTGTATAGTTGCTTTTTATATACCTTAGGTTTTTTTACTTAACCATCAAATCACCTTTAAATAAAAACTGTTTTTCTCTATCCTTTCCGACCTTTGAAGATTTTGTTATTTACCTTATTTCAATGGTTAGAACCATTAATAACTGTTGAATAGTAGTGGTGAGAGTGGGCATTCTTGCCTGGTTACTTATCATTGGAGGAAAGTATTCAACATTTCTGCATTAGGTTTAATGCTAGCCATAGATTTTAGTAGGTGCCTTTTATCTATTTCTAGTTTGCAGAGGGTTTGTTTTTTAAACCATAAGTGAATGCTGAATCCTGCCAAATGCTTTTTCTGCATTTGCTCCACATAGCATGTGAACTCTTTATAAAAATATTTTAACAGGTTGCCAGTTTCTATAAAAAATTCTGTTGAAATTTTTATTGTGATTGCACTTGATGAGTAAGTCAATTTGTAGAGAATTGACATCTTAACAATATTAAGTAATCCATTTTATGAATATATTATATATTTCCATGGCAGGAGGAGCTTCCTTAATTCTTTTCTTTAATGTTATGTAATACATATATATTTGCTAAAACTTATCAAGTTAGGATTGGTTAATTTTATGTGTGTAAATTATACCTGTATTTAAATATTGAAAAAAATATTATTTTATTTATTTTTGGTTAGAAAACGGAAGCTCAGGAGAATATAAACCTAATATCTAACTCAAAGGTATTTTTTTTAAATTATAGTTCCCAAGACAAACTAAAATACAGTTAAGTCATATAGCTCCAATTAATAGTTACATACTTTCTAGTACCATTTCAGTTATTTCTGAATGTTATATATACTGGCATAATAAGCATGGTGTAAGGTAATCATGAAACATTTTGAAAATAAACACAAGCATGTGGGATGATGACAGCTCAGGGATTTTTCCAAGATGAAAAAAAAAATCACTTTCCAAATTCTTATTCCCTTTATTGTAATTTTTGTATTGCTTTTAGAAATACATTAATCAATACTTAGTGCATATCCTTATCCCATTAGCAAACTAATCATACAGTATTTTTAAAGTAGCATGTTAATTTTATCATATTGATATAAGAGCGTGTTATAGGAACAATAAAACATAAACAATTTGAAAATTAAACTCTGATTTATGGGTACTGGCAATGTTTTGCTAAATATTATACCTTAGAGAAATCTGTAAATATTTGTTGAATGAAATAAATCTAATAGAAGAGCTAAAATACTTTCATTTTAACCACAAATTTTATGTATCATCTGGGGTTAAAAAGTGGGAAGCAGCAACCAGAATATTGTATCTAAGATATTAACTTTAGCTTTGTAAAGGGGTACATATTAACTATACATATATTTTGTAAAGAAATCATATCCAGAACATAAAAGGAACTTGTATGACTTACTAATAAGCAAAAAATTAAAAATTGGCAAAAAATTTGAGCAGATCCTTCACAAAAGTGGATATACAAACGGCCGATTCACAGAAGAAAAGATGTTCAAATCAGCCACCAGGAAAAAACAAATTAAAATCACAATTAGATATCAGTATACACCCACTAGAATGGTTAAAATTTTAAAAACTGACCATATCTAGCAAGTATTTGTGAAGATGTGGTGCAACTAGAACTCTTATACATTACTAATAGGAGTAAAAATGCTACAGTCACTTTATAAAACTGTTTTGCAACTTCTTAATAAGTTAACATACACCTAGCACGGGTCCCAGTCTTTTAGCCCTTAGGTATTTACTAAATTCCACAAAACACTTGTGCACAGATGTTTATAACACCTTTATTTATGGAAGCCTCAAAATTGAAACAATTCAAATATCCATCAACAGGTTAACCGAAATGTGGCGTATTCATATGACAGAATACTTCTCAGTAATAAAAAGAAATGAACTACTGATGCATTTAATAACGTAGATTTATCTCAAAATCAGTATGCTGAGTGACCCCAGTTTGGTCTTTTTGGTCCTTGTAAATTACTTTTCATCTTACAAACATATAAATACATATATGTTTGTAAGATGAAAAAATATATATATGTGAAATAATACATCATTTCTACCTAGAGATTCACCAATTTTGTTATATGTTTTCAGATCACCAAGTTTTCACTTTGTTGATTTTCCTCTATTTTTGTTATGTTTTGTATTCTATTGATTCTGAATTTTAAAAAATTGTTTTTTTATTACATTGCTTGTTATTTATTTTCTTACTTTTCTTTTGTTAGCTTCTTATGAAGGTAGCTTTATTGTGTGTGGGTTTTTTTTTTTGTTTTTTTTTGTTTTGTGGTACGCGGGCCTCCCACTGTTGTGGCCTCTCCCATTGCGGAGCACAGGCTCCAGACGCGCAGGCTCAGCGGCCGTGGCTCACAGGCCCAGCCGCTCCGCAGCATGTGCGATCCTCCCAGACCGGTGCACAAACCCGCGTCCCCTGAATCGCCAGGCGGACTCTCAACCACTGCGCCACCAGGGAAGCCCTGTTGTTTTTTAATACAAGCATTTAAAGATATAAATTTCCTTCTTATAACTGCTTTCACAACATTCCCTGAAATTTGAAAAATGATGTTTCATTAACGTTCGCTTAGAAATATTACATAACTTTTTTAACTTGTTGCTTTACTGATGGGTTTCCAAATATTTGGGGATTATCTAGTTATCTAATTGTTGATTCATAACTGAATTCCATCATGGTAAGAGAATATCCTCTGTGTGATTGCAATCCTTTGAAACTTGTTTTACAGCCCAGTGCATAGTCTCTCCTGGTGGATGTTACATGTGTACTTGTAAAAAATGTGAATTAAGCGATTTTTGTATGAGTGTTCTATAAATGTAATTTAGTTCAGGTTTATCGATAGTCTTGTTCAAATCTTTGATATTTCAGCTTAATTTTTTCTCACTTGTTCTATCAGTCACTGGGTAGAAGGATGTTGAAATCTCCTACAATGATTGTGGGTTTCTCTATTTCCATTTAGTATTGTTATTATTTTCTTGATAAATTGACAAGTTAATATTATAAAGTAAACCTTTTTATCTTTGGTAATACTCTTTGTGTTGAAGTGTACTTTTGTGAGATTAATAGAACCATGAGTTTACTTATGTTTACTGTTTGCATGATATATCTTTTCCCACACTTTACTTTCAATCTGTGTGCTTCTATTAAAAGTCATCTTTTGAAAACAATATTTAGTTGGCTAATGATTAATTTTTGAATCAATTTTGCCTTTTAATTGGAGTGTTTATTCCATTCATATAAATAAATAAAAATTTTATATAATTGGCTTTATCCATAATCTTAATATTTGTTTTCTATTTGTGCCCTCATCCCTTGCTCTTCTTTCTTTTCTCCTGCCATCTTATACATAAATACACACACATATTTATACACACACACATTTTAGTATTTCATTCTTTCTTCTCTAAGGGCTTTTTAAACTGTAGCTCTTCGTATTCTCTTTTATGTTTGCTGTAGTAATTATAATTTATCTTTAATTTTTCAGTCTTTGAATTAATGTTTTACCTCTTCACATATGATGTAAGGATATTAAAATAGGATAGTTTCATTTACTTCCACTTGTCCCTTGAGATATTGTTGTCGTATATTTTATTTACACATATGCTGTGAACTCTATAATATACTGTTATTGTTGTTTAGTCAATAATCTTTAAAAAATAAGAAAAGGAAGAAAAGTAGTCTTTTAGGTGTACCCATATATCTACTGTTTCCTGTGCTTTTCATTCCTTCTTGTTGAGATGAATTCTCATCTGATATTATTTCCCTTCAACATGACATATTTTCTTTAGCATCTCTTATGAGTCTGCTGGTGAATTATCTTAGTTTTCTGTTATCTGGAAAAGGACTTTGCTTTTTTTGTTATTGTTGTTAAAAATATTTTCACTGGATGTTGAATTCCTGTTGACAGTTCTATTTTTCTTTCAGCATTGAAAAGATGTCATTCTGTTTTTCACTGGTTTCCGTTGTTTCTGATGATATCCATCATCATTCTCACTGTATTTCTCTTGAATATAATGTTTCTCTTTTTGAGGGCTTTTGTTTTTCTTTTTCTTTTTTTCTTCAGTTTAAGCAGTTTGACTGTGAAGAGCTTAGTTGTGGATTTCTTTGTGTTTATATTTTTTGGTTTTTCTGAGCTCCTCCAAATTTGTGAGCTACTGTTTTGATCATACATGGAAAAATCTTGGCCAATATTTCTTCAAAAAATTTTTTCTGTTTCATTCTCTTTTTACTCTTTCTAAGACTTCAGTTACACATATGGTAGATCATTCAATACTATCCCTAAGTCTTTGGTGCCACTTTATTTCTTTTCAATTCTTTTTCTTCTCTCTGCTTCAGTTTGCATAACTTCTATTATCCTATCTTTAGATTCATTGATTCTTTTCCCTTTGTATCCAATCTACTGTTGATCACATCTAGCAAATTTATTTCACAAGTTATATTTTTCGGTTCAAGGATTTCCATCAAATTGTCTTTTCCTTACATTTTTAATAGATGTCCTAAATTTTCTTATCTCTTTATTCACTATATCTAAATAGTCCTATGCCATCTTTAGCGTATGTATCATAGTTGTTTTAACATTCTTGCCTATTAATTTCAAAATACGGGTTATCTTTAGATCTTTTTCCATTAGATATTTCTTCTTTAACTATTGGCAATATTTTCTTGTTTCTTTGCATGTTCAGTAATAGTTGATTAATAGACATTGTAGATAATGCATTGTATAGACCAGTTACTTTTCTTTTTTTCTGAAGAACATTGCATTTTATGTTGGTAGGAAGTTAAATTACTGGGAGATCACATGATCAAAAAGAGACTTGGTTTTAGGCTTTCTTGTATGGGTTTATTTCAGTTTTGCCCTTAGTACTAGGATATATCCCTTAGTTCTGGGATGTGATCTTTATTCCTAAGTTGCGGTCTTAATAGGATTTCAGTGTATAACTCAGCATACTTATCAAGTCTCTATTGCTCTGGCTGATTGGATTCCTAACACTGTGTCCCAAGTGGCAGGCAGCTTCTGAAATCACCAATCAGCTTTTTTAAATTCACAGCTCTTATTTTCTCTGAACCTTTTAGATTTCTCTATAGGCCGATGCATTTCAAGAGTCAGCTAAGTACTCAGATTTTGGATCTTCTTATTTGTGGGTCCCTTCTTTATAGGATTTCCCCTTTAATTTCATACTGTTCCAGAAATCTTCAATTCCAACCTCTGACCACTCATCCCAACAAAACTACTGTGTTCTGTGAAGCTATATCATCTAGCTCAGCAGATCTAGAGACTCCCCTCCAGGGTAAAAGAAAAAAACAACAACCATAAAATAAATGGATCTCATTCAACATAGTTACTTTTTTTCAAGTGGCCTAACTCTGCTAGATGCTACCTAGTCTCCAGCACTTTTAAATAGTGGTTTTATAATATTTTGTCTAGCATTTTAAATTGTTATTGGTAGGAGAGTTTTCTGATGGAAGTTACTTCGCCATTGCCTGAAACCAAAGTAATTTTAATATTTTTATTACAGAGTTTTGAATGGACTTTTTGCTGTTGTCTCAGAATTGTGGTTAACGTCTGAGGACGGTATGTGCTAAATAATCTCCATTTGTTCACTGGACCCTAAGCAGAACTTCTAAATCAAGGAAGAAAATTTCAAAAGAACCACTCAGAGATTGGAAATGACTATAAGCAGGAAAAACTGGTAAGTCATTTCTTTTTTTTAAAAAAATTATTTATTTATTTATTTATGGCTGTGTTGGGTCTCTGTTTCTGTGTGAGGGCTCCCTCCAGTTGCGGCAGGCGGGGGCCACTCCTCATCGCGGTGTGCGGGCCCCTCAGTATTGTGGCCTCACTTGTTGTGGAGCACAGGCTCCAGACGTGCAGGCTCAGTAGTTGTGGCTCACGGGCCCAGTTGCTCCACGGCATGTGGGAACCCCCCAGACCAGGGCTCGAACCCATATCTCCCCTGCAGCAGCAGGCAGACCCTCAATCACTGCACCACCAGGGAAGCCCTGGTAAGTCATTTCTTGGTTGGATATCTTAAGAGATACAATTGCTGATATACCTCTGAGCTGTTTATACGTAAAAAGGAATAGGATTGAGAAAGTACTGATTGAATTAAAATATAACACTTCCAAATTTGTGTCCTGCCGAGTTCAGACTATTTAATGTATTGGGTGCATCATATTCATTGAATCATGAGGATCTAAGATAATATACATGAAAATGAATATGCAGTGGTCTCAGACAGGAGTGAGCTTTGTTGAAACACAATTCTAGAATGGGTACCACTATCACTTTACTGTTACTCTGAGCCTATTGGATTGAACTGTTACTCTTTTAACAGTTGATTTTTATAGGCAATGTTGCTTCCTTCCAATTTTCTCTCAAAATAATAGCTGCCTACTCAATATAGAATAAACTAATTCTTTGACTCTTTTCTTCCCTTTGGTCTTTTCTTGCTCACCCCTTATAGGGAGGGAGTCTTTTCAATCTAATCACACACTAAAGTTATGCTGAAACAGGGATCAGTATAAGCAAAAGAGCAGTGCTACATTCTGAAAAAAACCATGAGAACACTGGGAAACAATTTTCTTGTCTTTCATTACAAGGGCATCATGAAGCTCTCCAGCCCTCAAAACAATGAGTAGTAGCAGATTAAACCAAGGCCCTGGCCTTGAATAGGAAGACTAGAAGGCAGCCAAAATTGAAACATTTCGGGGACACTGACCTTGGATAGACTTTGTACAAACTGAAAGGTGAATGAACAGAACAGTAAAAACATATTAAACCCAATATCTGAATTCAAATAAGTTAGTGAATAACAAAGGGGTCTCTTCAGGAATTGACTGAACATCTTTCTAGACTCTGGGGCATAAAAATTATTCACATGAAGAGCATCACGGTCAAGTTCAGAGACTTTATATCAGGTAGTATTGTGTTCAAATTTAAGCTCTGTCATGGACTAGCTATGTGAAATTAGAAATTCATTCTAAATTTTTTCACATCTGTGAATGGAATTTATCACTGTATTTGGGTCATAAAGATGTTATCAAGAGTAAATTAGATAAAACATGTAAAAATTTTAGCACAATGCATAATTGAGTAGCAAATGATCAATAACTGAGATCTTTAGTTATCATCACTGTTATAATCCACATGACTTTCTCCCTCACTTTTTTCATGTCTTCATTTAAATATATTTATTTCAAATGAGACCTTCTTCTACCTGCCTATTTAAAACTCTAATACTTCTTAGTCTTTTGTTTCCCTTCCTTGCTTGTTTTATTCATAGTATTTAACATTATTTTACTACATTTCACTTACTTATATTGCTTAATTTTTGTCTCCTATCTAAAGGGTATAAGCTCTATTAGGGCAGGAATTATTTTGCCTATTTTATTTTTTTCCTATTTATTATTTTGCCTATTTTTTACATTGCTGTCCCCAGAGACTGTAACCTGGTACAGAATAGGCACTCAGGTGCTCACTAAGTATTTGTTATATGAATAACAAAATTTGGTGTGTGATGAGATGATGTAGCTCTCTCTCTAACCTGAACATATTCTTTGTTCTCATTGGCATCTGAGTTCTCTTCAGTTTTCTTGTATTATGACAGTTGGAGAAGAGCTTTAATTTCCTTTTAACAGCAGATTCCTTACATTATATTGGGATGATAATTTTGAATTAATAACTAGTAGCTTTTCCTTTTGTATTTCCTGTAAACCTGACCTATTTCCCATTTGGTCAGGAGTCAGAACTGCCACATATATGCCTTAGGAAAAGATTGTTACAATGAAAATCAGAGTAATGGTTTAGGTTTCAAAATCATAAGACCCAAGGGAACTCAAGCTATGAAAACATGTCGCAATTCAAAGCAAAGCTTCCTTTCCCTGTAACTAGAAAAGATTCCCTGAACTATGGGAAGTTGGAGAGTCAGAGGTGGAATCAACAATGAATGGTGAAAAGCATTCTTGAAGAGGAAGCCCTGTGTTCAGACGTTTATCCAGGTTCTATCTTGGCATTGGAGTTAACAGAAATTCCAGACAGATCTGATGATTCAAGTACAGAGAGTACTTTGTTCTCTGGGTCATGATTGAGGAAGCAGAAAGGCTCTAGAGTAGAAATGGCCACATGGTCGACCTAAGAAGATGAACCTGAAACAATCTGACCCATTTTACCTGCCAATAAACCCAATGATACTTTGAAGATAGGCTGGAGGCATAGACTGATAGATAATTCTCTGTTGTGGATAGGTTTTAACAGTGCATACCGTGACTTTGATCTTGGCAAACTTTGTTCTCCACCTCCCATTCACTCTCAGTGGCTGCTTTCAGGATGCCACTACTCTACTTTGGCATGAGCAAGCTTTCCTGGGCTGCTGCTGTTTTGTGGGCTGCTGCTCTTGCTGACTCATGGCTGCCTGGAGATGGCCCCTCTCTCTGTGGGAAGGGAAAATGGCCCTAATGTCCTTAACTGTACCAATCACAGTCATTGACACCAAAACTTATTTCCTGAAGGCACTTCCATTTTATGAAACTCTCTCACTAACGTCCCTTCAGTCTTTACCTTTTACTCCTGTTCACTTGTTCCTTCTAAACAAGAAAAGTAGAGAGTAGCATTTAAACATAGTTGGGATTTTTACTGTACCATACTCACTAGTCCTGAGCTTTTGTGCAAGTCCCCACCTTCTGACACACCATAGGTAGTATGAACTGGTGAGTTTTCTGTATGTATTTCACATTCTACTTTCTGGGAACTTACTTTCAACCAGAACTCTTTGGAGAGAAAATCAGCTCTTTGGAGTGAAAATCTTTTTTTTTTTTTTTTTTTCTTGCACTGTTAAAACCTGTCCTCAGCAGAGAATTATCTAGCAGTCTATGCCCCCAGCCTATCTCCAAAGCCTCATTGGGTTTATTGGCAGGTAAAATGAGTTGCAGAAGGCTTCCCTGGTGGTGCGGTGGATAAGAATCTGCCTGCCAATGCAGGGGACACGGGTTCAATCCCCGGTCCAGGAAGATCCCATATGCCGTGGAGCAACTAAGCCTGTGCACCACAACTACTGAGGCTGCGCTCTAGAGCCTGCGAGCCACAACTACTGAAGCCCACACGCGTAGAGCCCGTGCTCTGCAACAAGAGAAGCCACCGTAATGAGAAGCCCATGCACCACAATGAAGAGTAGCTCCCGCTCGCTGCAACTAGAGAAAGCCCGCACGCTACAACGAAGACCCAACGCAGCCAAAAAAAAAAAAAAAATTAATTAATTAAAAAATTTTTTAAAAATTGGGTTGCAGATCTTAGGATATGGAAGAAGTGGCTGATTTCTCTGTCAGCTGTGTCAACATGTCCTTTCTTCATTTTCTGGTTCATTGCCAACTCCCTACCTTGTTGCCTTCCAGTTGGGCTCAGGAGTATCAAGACAACCAGTTATTTCAGTGGTTTACTATGATTGAATAGCCACATTTCTACCAAAATGCTGTATACCATCTATGTTTCTTGCCATCACATCTCTGGTTGGGGGTTGATTTCCACTAGTTGGTTAACTGGGCTTACTGAGAAGCACAAAATGTTTCACGTTCAAACTTCCCTGAGCGGTAACGTTAAAACTTCCCAGCTGCCGAAATGGCTGCATCAAAGGAACCAGGCTCAAAACATCTGCTTCACAATAATCTGATGCCATGGCAATAACCCAGGCAGATGTGAATCAAAGATTTCCGAAAAACAATGGCAGTGTGAATTGAGTAGGGAGCACGTAAATATAAAGGATATTAGAAGATAAAATCAAAAGGATTTTATCAAAATGTTGAGATATGATGTTGAGTTAAAAATGTTTTTGTATTTACTATTTTAGCCTCAGTAATGAGGTGTAAATTAGTGTTATTATCAAAGAAATGGAATGCAAGGATTGAATAGGTATGTGTCAAGCCAGAGAAAAATGCAGTATTTTTGTTCTGGACCATAGTCAGGTGTACATAGCAGTAATAGTCAAATTAGAACGCTTCTGTATCCATAGGTTATTTAAATAACTGATTAGAATTATTACTGAGAGCATAGATGTTTGGAAATTGTTTTAAATGTACCTGAACAGATTAATTGACTCAGCAATGGTGGGGTCAGGTGTCACATATAAGCACACGTGTTGTGACATTTTATTAGGCAGAGTAATTTAGATGTAGTTGAATTGGCCTCTAAACATCCCTGGTGCTCTCTCAGCCTTTACACTATCAATGTAATATGAAGAAGATTAACAGCTTTAAAAAAATCTCCTTTCCATGAACATATGAAATCAGTAAACCAAGACAAGTGAATAGTTTCTTCTTTGATTTGGGCTTTAAGTTCACATTTCCTCTTTTGAAATTCTATAGAACTGCTTAGCTAGATCCCTGCACAAAGAACTACAATTTTTAATTATCAGGACATCCAAAGCATCCACCTTCCTTGGGCAAAATTTTCAGTGACCTTTCAGATGTTAACATTTGTTTATGTGCCAGAGTGACATGGTTGTGCCTATGTCTGCTTACCTTTCTCTGAGTCTCTCTTTACAGATCCTTTTACCTATTGGTAATTATGTATTTATTTGTGTCCATTCATTATGATTCATATGTGAAGAAAGAGTAACATATCAGCAAGTCAGACAAAGTTGATTAGAGGAGTAGTGAGCATTCTTTTAACCCTGAGGCTTTTGTGCAACTTCCATAAATATCACAAAAGTCAGAAGCCTCCTTTAAAACTTCCCCCTCCATTCTCTAAAAATATTAAAAGAAGGCTCTTATCCATTTTGCATTATTGAATTTTAAAGTTCAAATGGGAAACTAAATGATGTAATGTGACAAAATCATAAAATTCTGTGTCATTTAATAATAGAAGTAAAAGATAGGGCAGAAGTCAGCCACTAGAATACATTCAACTCAATTACTCAACAAATATTTATAGAGCAGCTACTCCCTGCAAGCACTATTCTAATTGTTTGGGATAGCTTAGTGAACAAAACATACAAAGATCTCTGACTTCATGGAGTCTACGTTCTAGTGAAGGGCACCTATAGTAAAACATGAACATGAATGCCAAGTTAGAGAATAGTCTGCAAGACCACCGTCACCTCTGATACCAATTGCAAGTTTGGGGACCCAAGACACTCTTCGATTTGATAATTCAGTAGAAAGACTCACAGAACTCACTGAGAGCTGTTATACTCACAGTTATGGTTCACTGCAGTGCAAGGATACAGATTAAAATCAGCAAAGGAAAGAGGAGGATGAGGCAGAGTCCAGGAGGGTTCTAAACGTGGACCTTCCAGCTGTCCACTCCTGCTGGCGTCAGGGACACGGTTAACTCCTCCCAGCAGTGATGTGTCTGTCATAATAAGCACAGAGTACTGCCAAGTAGCAAAGCTCATTTGAGACTTAATGTCCAGAATCTTTATTGGGGTTCAATCACATAGATGGAAGGGGTCAACAGCCCACATGGCTCACCTCAGTCTCCAGCTCCTGTGGGGTTGAGTTGATACTGTGTGACTCAAAGTCCCCACCATAAATCACATTGTTAGACTTCCCTGCATAGCTCAGAGCCCCCAGGTAAACAAAGACACTTTCATTAGAGTATGCCAAGGGTTTAGAGATTACCTCTCAGGAGCTGAGGGTAAAGACCAGATCTGTTTGAGCAAGGATAAATTTTTTTTTTTGATGTGGACCATTCTTAAAGTCTTTATTGGATTTGTTACAATATTGCTTTAGTTTTATGTTTTGATTTTTTGGCCCCGAGGCATGTGGGATCTTAACTCCTCGACCAGGGATCAAACCTGCACCCTCTGCATTGGAAGGTGAAGTCTTAACCACCAGACCATCAGGGAAGTCCCGAGGATAAATTCTTTACTACACAATAATATATACATTAGTAAATTATATGGCGTATTGAGTGTTAGAAGATTGTAAGTGCTAGGGAAATTTTTTGTAAAAAAATAGAGTAGGAGAAAGCGAATTGGGGCTGTGTGTGTGGGAGATGGGGAGAAAGGGCAGTTTGCCTTACTGAATGCAGTGTTCAGGATAAGTCTGTGTAAAAGGTGACATTTGAGCAGAGTTGAAGCAGATGCTTTTTCAGTAATGAAACCAAGGTACAGAAAGGGAAGTGACTTGTCCAAGGCCAACTGAGATCTGGTGCCTGTTACAGGAGCTGAGCAAAGGCATTGTCTAGCAGAGTGCTATACCACTTTCCAGTTTGTATGGTAATGGGTTGATTTTTATCTAATCAAGATCGTTTTGCCATAGTAGGATCACACAGATATCAATAATGAAATTTGTCAAAGAGAGTCAGAAGCTAGTACAGGAGAAATTAAAGTTCTGAAAGCTAGAGGAAAGCAAGGCAAGAAGCAGAAGGAGCAGATAAGTGTCAAACACAGAAGTACAACCTGGGCTAGTTCAAAAAATTTCAGTGTTGTGCCATTTGTGTTGGGATGTGTCCACATATCTAGTTAGCCTCCTGTGGCTACCTATGTGAGGATAACCCTAAATGTTGTTAACCCTTTTCCTAGAATGTTCTACTTTACCCCTTTCTTTTGGTAAATTCACATTTTTCTAACAAGACCCATTTCACATATCTTCTCTGATTATTCCCTCTTTCATTCTTCCTCAGGTCCTTGAACTCACTTCTGTAGCACTTAAACCATTGAATTATGGTTTTGCAGGCTGTTCCAATGGCTAAACTGTGAGATTATAATCAGTAAGAACCATATTTTATTCATATTTGTGTACCTAGCACCTGCTACTCAGGAAGTGTTCAGTAAGTATGTGTATGGAGTAAGTAAATAAATGAATTCCTGAATCCATGGAAGACCTCAAAGTGATTGTTATTTGTTGTATACTTCAGATATAATCTCAGAAAACAAAATTCAGTGATATGAACAGTGCTTGGTGTATGAGAATATGTAATCAGAATGGAAATGACATAAACCTGGCAAGAAAAGAGTAGAGATGGGTAAACCTGGCAAGCTAGCAAGCACTGTGGTCACTATTCTATGGTTAATTTCTTATTAACAGTTCTAGAACTAATTTTAGATTGGATTTTTTTCTGAGTCCTCCTTTTCAGTCTTCTAAATGAAGCAGTTATTTTTTGATGCAGTAATTCATCTATTCATATAGGCATTCTTTTCTGTAAATCAAGCATTCTGCTAGGTGCTGGGGATACAAAAATGAACAAGACACAATCCAAGTCATTTTAAAGAGCATAACAATTTAGTCATAGATTTTAAGGGGGCAATTGACATGAAGTCAGTCACAATGTAGTTTCATATGTACAAAATGAGGCAGGACCACAGCAGTAAATAAGTGTAATTTCACTCTCTTTTTACAGTAATGCCTGTTGAACAGTCACATCCAGTCTCATATAAAAATAATGGCTCTGAGAACATAGAGAAAAATTATTCTAACTTTTCTAATCTGGCTCTTTTCATCCAATTAAATTCAACTAAACTGAATTTTAGCTTCTCTGTACCAGTTCTGTGATTGTGAACAAGTGTTTTGAGCCTTGGCTTCCGCATTTATGAAATAAAGATAGTAATGTCTACTTTAGAAAACTTCGGGAAGAGTAATTTTGAAAACATACATGTAAAGCTCCTAGATTATATCTGACAGATTCCAAACTAGGTTATGTTTATTATATTTAACGTTACCTTTAATATCAGAATGTAAAAATTTAGAAATTGTAGACCACAGATGGTTATAAAAAATGTATTTCATTTTTATAATGCCCAAATCTTTCAAATTTCTACTGTACAAGAAAAGTTGACATTCTTTAACTAGGAAGATTAGGGTTTTGTGTTGAAAGTAAATGCAGTTCTGTAATCCTATGCCTGGCAGAATCCCTTTCTATTAGTGTATGCCATGGTTCTGACAATATGGAAAATATCATTTTGGCTTTTCTATCATCAGAGTACATTGTACAAGAAGATCTTACTAATGATGTTCTATACATTTCAGAGGTCAGATCTCTTTACGGATTTGTCATATTTTACATGCTCTTTCAGTTAGGGTACACAGGCCTTGCTGTATAACTGAATTTATTTTAAAAGTGGTCCTGTTTCATTCATGAACTAAAAGAAAACAGATATGTAGGACATAATAAAAAGTCAATTTTCTAGAGGTCAGGGAGAAAGAAAAATGTCACATTAATGATAGTTCAGGGAAAATGTATTTTTAACCCTCCATGTCATGCATTTTAGTGCTGGTATAATTTATTCAAGTAATGTATTCTTAAAGGGAGCTGAATCATACATCCTATGTTAAAACATTCAACAAGGCTGGTTTTATGAAAAGCTTCTGTCACTGGCTTTAACCCAGTAAAATCCCAACAATATTAGTTTTTCCAAGCCTAAGTTCACTATGTTTGAACAATTGTTATATACTTATCCATATTTATATATCCTTTTTTATGAGTAGATAATATAATTTATATTTCAAATCAAATTAAAAGACTGCCTTAAAAGATATTGCATTCTCTGTATAAAAGCCAAAAATAAAACATTGAATTTCTGTTTCAGGCATTGTTTCAGGACAAGATATAGTTATTTGGAAACTTTTCATATAAACTTATTATTTTTGTTAAAATGCTCCAGCTGTACTTTTTATGAGTGCTAGACATACCTTTCTGATGTTCAGTAGGCTTAGCGGCACATGTCTTGACTAGTACTGTTGTTCAATGTCTGTTGCATTACAAAAAGCTCCAGTTGATCCTTGTGTGCAATGTAGTTTGTCTCTTTTGAGCTCCCAGGCAACAATAACCTCTCATCATGATTACAGAGGCTTTTGCGGAAAGATGGGCCTAATCCCGGTGCTCCATCAACTCAGTAATCTATTCCAATCAGTATTTGATGGATTTGACAGGCCATCTCTAGCCAAGTGAGACAGACTCAGGCAGGTCAAGCAACTTAGGTCTGCTGCAAAAATCTTTGTGCTACATCAGAAATTACATACACTAAAATTGCTTCTGGTCTTTTCTCTTTTGACAGAGAATGGATATAAAAAATTTCCAATCCACAGTTCAAAATACCCTCATTATTTTAGTCATTGGACACATTCATTCATCATTAAAAATTAAAGATAAATAACCTGGTATTATATTTAAACAACAGCAACAATTCAAGGTTATTACAAAAGCTAATTTTTTCAATGCATGAAGTTCGCTTAATATTTTTATTTGTCCTATGTAGACATGAACAAACCCCTGACTTCTGAAAGTCATGAATCAACTCTCACAATTCAGTTTTGAAAGGCATAAATCAATAAATAAATATTTTTAAAGATACAATTAATCTAAGATAGTAAATGTCATCTCCCTTTATATATTAAATGTAGTGACAAGAAAGAGGGTCGTTTAGAAAAGAAACTGTTGGTATACTTCAAATCTAGCTCTTTCACTAAGTCTTCTCCAATTCTGAAGGCTGGGAAACATGGGAAGAAGCCCTTCTATGTTATATGTCACACTTGAGCATTCCATTTTAACTAGGGAAGATTAGTTTCTCTTATGTGTTTTCTCCTTTTTATATTAGCCCTTACAAGACAAGAATAGAATTTAGAACCTGTAATTTCTCAATACACATTTATTGCTATAGCTGCTGCTGCTGCTGATAATAATAATAAAGTGCTAATTTTCTTCTAGAAGAGACAAAATCAAAACTTAAAATGCACAGGTAATAGTGTTTCATGTTTTCACCCTAGGGACAAAAGTGAGCCATGAATTTAAAGTGTTTCTTAAGATAAAATAGAAGCAATGTATAAAAGATACTACTTACCCTGTCTCAGAAGTCTCTATTTTTTAAAAAAAGACACCTAGCCAACTTATATTAAGTATGTTTGACTCAACTGCCATTCGAAAGAGTTCTATGTATTCCAAATAGTAGAATGAAAACAACTTACTAATGTATTCCACTTTTAATGTCTGATAAAAGCAGGTTTAGGTAAATTTATGAAGGGATAGCAATTTAAAATGATTACTTCTCTTGCTCCCAAGAGCTCAGCTGACTCCCATGATTTAACAGTGAGATTTAAACAAAAAAGAAATCCAGATCTTTCCATCCTTCTTTGCCTTAGGGCTAGACTGTACACAGTAGCTGTTAATCTAAAAGTTTTATGGAAGGTTTCAAAAAGCAGCTTCACGTGTGATGTAAAAATAGCATAACCCCAAAGCACTAAAAGGGATTTCCATTTTCTCTATGAGAATGTAACTTGCAGAAGTAGAATTCTTATATAAATATATCTTGAGTCTTCAGTGGCCACATAAGTGTAAATGCCTGCATTTTAACACAAGCCTCTGTTCCTTTTCCTCACACTGGCACCAAGGTGGCCAGTGTGGGGGGGGGGGCTTGCCTGATGTAGCTGGAGGGTGGTGAGAGGGTGTTTGGACCACCTAGAGGGGTGGGATAGGGGGAGGGTGGGAGGGAGGGAGACGCAAGAGGGAAGAGATATGGGAACCTATGTATATGTATAACTGATTCACTTTGTTATAAAGCAGAAACTAACACACCATTGTAAAGCAATTATACTCCAATAAAGATGTAAAAAAAATTTTTTTAAAAATACGTTGGAAACAAACTTCTGTAGTAGTACTGAAATAGACCTTCTGTTTGTGCTATACCTTCATAATCTTTTCATATGCTAAAGTCCTTTATTATTGGAGTTCTGCCCAGGAATCATTCTCAACCAGTGGTGGTTGGAGACTATTCTTTGGGTTGGATGGGATTTGGCGATTTAGTCACTGGCATGAATAACCAAATTCCCTACTGCTCATAATAAAGGAAGTAACTGGTTTTAAATAAAAGGACCCTTCATATGGTGAAGGTAAAACTTAGGAAGACACAGTAATAGGTCTAGTTTGGTAAACAAGAAATAGATTTCTTCTATGATTGGGAAAGTAAGAATATGTTATCCCAGAAAAGAAGAGAAAATGGCTTAAAAAAAGTCTTTTGGTTTTTTTTTTTAAATGAACTGACAGAAAAACATAAGCAACTTCTTCCCTGGACATTTTACCTATCATTCTTGTGTTCATTAATTTTCATCACGTTTCACGTTTCACAGATGCAAGTTGTAGAATGGTTATTGGAGCACTTATATTGGGCTAAGGTTAGATGTAGCTCCTCACATAAAATTAACCACTTAACAGATTACTTCCAGCAAAAGACTGAGAAGACACCATAGGAGGACAACAGCAACACAGAAGTTGGCTAAGTTCTCTGAGCTGTGTAATTCCGCCCTTGACCACTCAGGTCATTGCAGCCCCACAGAATGGCGAACTGTGCCTGCCAGGAATCTGCATTAAGGTGCTGCAGTGGCTTCCACTGCTTTTCAAAAGGCTCTGTGGGGGAGCAAAATTGAGATTAATATGCGTTGAAAAATAAAATGCCCTTACCACATTTTTGTCTGACCTTTGCACAGTTAAGTGAAAATATTTCCTCACTGGGATTTTTTTGGCTTCAAGTCAGGTTTGCAGAGGAGAAAAAAAAGTCCTTGCAGCATAAGGAGGAAGCGATGCTCATAAGTGAACCTTGACAGATATTAGTAAAGAGGTGATTCCAGGCAGACTTCTTTCCCCTTCCTCTCCTTTGGACTTGGTATTCTACCCTGGGGCAGAATAACTGATAGAAAATTACATCTACAGGAGAGTTGCCAATGGGACAAGCTTGGGAGCAGACAACAGAGGCTTTATTTCATTTCATTTTATTTTGCTCTGGAATGCTTTATATGCCAAAACTTGGTGGCAGAGCAGAGTGAGTGGGAGGAAACCAGACTTGTAAAAAGTTAACCTTGAACAAAGAAAACACCAAAAGCTTCATGTTCTCTGCTACACTGAAAGCTTTTTCAGGAACAAAACCGAATCAATTGCCATGAAGCCTGTGGGTAACACAAATGCAAAAGACTTTCCTCACTTCCTTCCCTCCACAGAGGTTCTTCATAGTCTTTCTTCATTTTTTTTTTTTTTTGCCGAAGTGCCCGAGAGAAGCAACGCCTGCTAGTAGCAAGAGACTTGCATTCCCTTTGCCCTGTGAATACTGCACTGGCTTGAAGGGCTAAGCTGCATCTACTCCAGCGGCCTTTTCTACTGTCTAATCTTTCACTTGTGGAACTTGGGGGGACTGTATCGTCACTTTCTTCTGAGGGTGGGTTTAGAAAAGAATAAGCAATGAGTGAAGGTCACCATGTGTGGAAGCCTTGAGGAGGGGGTTAAGATATAAAAAAAATGTAAAATCCTGGAAATAAATTATGTTGATCTGAGAGAATATAGCCCTGAGAAGGACCAGATAGGATGGGCTGAGGTTGAATAAAGCAATAGGGAATCCCATTGTGTGGCTGGGGTAGGAGTTTAGCTTCTGTCCAGCCTGCTGGCCTAACCTCGGATTTGTGTATGTCAAAATGCCTGAGCATAGCAAGCAGAAGCTAGGAGGTGGCCCACAGTCAGTGCCCTATAAAGAGCTGGGGAAGTAAAAGAGCAAGAAGTCCCTCTGTGTTAGGAGCAAAAGCAATCTCATTTTGGATAGAAAAGCTTTAAACTTCTTTTGGCTGTTAGAAGAAAGCCAAATGAGGAAAATAAATTTTAGTTCAGCTTTCTGTTTCTTTCCTGTCTTTTTTTTTGTTTTTTAAAGTAATAGAACAAGGTAGAGAGGAAAGTTGAATATATTTGACCCTCAGAAATCTAACTCATTGTTCAGTTCTAATGGGAGCTTAGTTTTTCAAAACATGGAAGTTTTGTTGATCTAATTTAGTTGGTTTTTTGATGTTTATATGTGTGTGTGTGTCTTCGTCTCCCCAGTCAGAGTCATCACAAGATGCTTCAGTTGAAAATTGCTTTCTGTTGTAAAACAGCTCTGGGTCCATTTGGTGAGACCTCAGAAATAAAAGGTAATGTGATGAGATAAGCACTTCCCTGGCAGTGACTTACATAAACAGTTGAATTTGCTATCCCACCAGGAGAAAAATGGAAGTGTAACCACAAAACATTATTGCAGCAGCAAACTGAAGTGTCCTTTGATATATTAAGATTGTTAATAATAAGATGTCCAGTGTTGTTGTTTGGGTTGTTAGGTAATGTGAGGATTATTTGATTTGATAAAACCTGTTTGCTGTAGATGGTTGTTTACTAAATTAAAAATGGTTTGCTTTGTGAAAGTATTCCTCATCATTAAAATAATTCATATTGCCAACAAACCTTTAAAAGATTAAATTGAACATACTTTGGGCTAATTATTAAGGAGGAATTACTTCATAGATCAGAAGGAAAGATTCTTCTATTTTCTCTTTTCAAACCTGAGTATCTTCTGGAAAGGAATGATTCTGCCAGCTTGGGTCAGCATGCTCTCCTTATTTTTTCCCCACAAGGAAACATTAGTCAGATTCTGATTACTGTCTTCAGCTTGTCAGGAGGTGAATGGAAATTTCAAGAAAAGTCTAAGGGAATTTGTAATCTCTAGCTCAGGGAATTGAGTAAACACATAAATGTGGAAAGTTAGTCACCAGGGTAATTGGTTAGAAAGGGCATTTAACTAATCCTGCTAAAAATAACGCTTTTTTTAGGAGCTCAAAGACACATGGTGGTGCTTTAGCCAAACTATCTTCGTTTCTCTTTTCCTTAAAAATCTGGGCTTTTAGTGTATATGGGGACTATCAGCTTTACATAAAGTTCAGAGAAAAACAAAGGTTTATGTAATAAAATACAGTCTTCAAAATAATAAATTATTAAGAGGGATGAAATTGTCTGCAGACTTCACTGCTATATCTATTTCTGCTCTGTGATGTATAGCTTGAGTCAGTCCCAAATCCAGATGTTGTTTTTTTCTTAAGTTATTTCTCTTATGTTAGAAAATTATAATTCATTTTTATAGGTCTTTGAGAATGTCAGCAAATGCATCATGACTCTGTAAGGTGGTTCTGCATATTTTCAGATTAAACATTAACCTGAAATTATGGAGAAATTTCTCACGGAAGATACGAAGTCAATGCACATACCACATTAAAAATATGGAAGGATAAAATGTTACTAACTTGCGAAGTAGAAGCAAATGGATCCTCAATTTACTCCTCAGTTTTAGGCAACTTAGAAGTATATTCCTTTATGTGCTGAAGTAGTTTGTATATTGCCCTAAACTGTTGTTGATTTCTTTCACTAATAAGTATAGAAAATCACTAATATCAGGAGTCAGACCCTAGATGATTGAAGCATTTGCGTCGCAACTTTTCTTTAGAAGAAGAAAACTTTTCTTTAGAAGAAACTTTTCTTTAGAAGAAACTTTTCTTTAGAAGAAACTTTTCTTTAGAAGAAGATTTCTTTAGAAATCTTATTATATTACATATCAAATTAAAAGTTTTCCTATTTTAGCCCTTAAATTATAAGTTGAAATTATGTAAGATATTGCTGTATTGCTGAGCCATATCACTTGAGCAAGCCAACTGAATTATGGAAATGATACTTACTAGAGTGATCACCATCATGAATAAATATTTTCATCATTTGCTACTTACTTCACAAACTCTTGAGTGTACCATTCTGCTTACTGCCTCATATTTCAGGGTTGATTCACCATCTATGTTGTTATTTGTTGGTTTGCACAGTTCCTAAAAAGTATATTAAATGGCTTTTGTTTTATCCTCTTTTTAATTTTACCATTTGTTCAATACTAAACTAATATCAGAAGGCATATATTGTTGACTAAAACAGCAAAGCAGCGTAAGGATTGACATTCTGACATAATCGTTGTTTGTTCATTGGACAACACCTGGCTTTGTTAACACATAACTGATTTATCAGTATTGATTTCGGTGCACATTTCATAGTCTGTATCATGACTCATAATACAGTTGCTAGCTTAAAAAAAAACCAAAAATCTTCTTCCATAGTATGGGCTTTTCTTAGAAGTATCTAAAAAACGTTTGTCAAGTACTTCTTCCCCATATGTACCACACCTATACCAAGAGCTATTGTATAATATTAACGTTAGTGGTTCTATCCAAATGTAAAGTTAGATATCTAGTAGTATGATTTTCAACATTCAAAAACAGTGATATGATGTGGCATTCCACAATCATCTAACATAGGAGTCTTGCCAATATTCCAATCTGCTTTCTCTCAGAGGAGAATATTTTTCATTTAATTAGTAGATGGCTTTGCTTTTTCATATTCTTATGAACAGCACAACTTTGGATGATGCCCTATAGTTTTGATTTTTTTCTCTGCCTCTAGTGACAAAAGTCATAAATTTCACATTAGAGATCTATATTTAGGATTTGTTACATAAAAATTGAGTTGTTTGCTAGAAATTTCACTGTGTTCTGCTGGGAAAATTTGGAAGAAAGCCTACATGATTTTATTCTTTCAAATGGGTCTTAAGATGCTAAGCACTAATAGCTTATAAGATCAGTGAGTGATATAGATATGGTCCCTGTCCTTGAAGAAGATATATACAATACTGCATCTTTAGTAATGAACCCCTTTGCTGAAAATTAAAATAATCGGGAGGTGCAGGCCTTGTTACCATTTCCCTTTGCAGCTACCCGCACACTGCAGTTTTCTTAGGTTCTTCTGAGTAAGACTATTTACAGTAACATGACCTAGTTTTTCCCAGAATGATTGAGGGGAGTTTCCCAAGTCTCTGTTTTAATTAAAATGAAACAGCAGTATTTCTGTTCTAACTTGGCCCTGAAGGAGTTCAGAACATGCCACTTCAAAATATGCCACTCTGGCATACTGACTATATTGAGATAAAGGCACTTGAAAAACAGCAATAAAATAAAAATACTCTGACCTTCCTTTTTTTCTTAAAAGCATGAGATGAAATTCCTATATGAAAGATGTCTTCTTTATACCAGAAAGCATGTAACAATCTTATCATCAAGTATGAGAAAATGAGAGAATTCTATACAAACAGATTTTGTTAAAATAATTCTCATCTTTCTTTAGCTTCTCCACAAAGTGTTTTGTCACTTTTTCACAATTGCCTCTCTTTGTTCAGTCTAATATCAAAGCAAGTAGGTTTTGTCATTTATGTGGGTCTTCATTCTTATGAAGACTCCTATGTCAAGTAGAACTTGTATTAAATAAATTTGCATGCTTTTCTCCTTTTGATCTGTCTTAGGTCAATTTACTTCTCAGACAAAAAAGACCCTGAGAGAGTAAAGGTAGAAGTTTGCCTTCCCTGCAGCCCCAACTCTACTGGGGGAAGGTTGAGTACAAAAATGTCATAAGCCTGGATTGAGTACCTTAGTTAGTTCAAAACGTAGTTTGATCACTTACCAGCTGTGAACTTTGTCTTTAGAATTAGTACAACCAGGGAATTCCCTGGCAGTCAAGTGGATAGGACTCTGCACTTTCACTGCCGAGGGCAGGGGTTCAATCCCTGGTCAAGGAACTAAGATACCACAAGCCGTGCCAAACAACAACAACAACAAATAGAATTAGTTCAATCATACTTACCTTGGAGGGTAGTTGTAAGTATCAACTACTGAAAAGTATAAATTTCACCCCATTCCAGCCATACATGTAATCCAAGAGGCTTGACTTGCTAAAAGAGCTAAGCTGATAGGAATTGTAATTCATCCTGTGGATATATTTGTTTGTCTTTATTTTACAGAATTCCATGAGAAAGCTGCAAAAATAAATATCGCATGACATTTAATTTAGGTTTGTGACACTAATGTTACCAATGAAAAAATGTGATTGCTTAAATAAATGGAAGTTAGAGTAAAAACAAAACTGTCAGCTGACAGGAATATTGATTTAAGAAGGCGGCATGTTTTTAGCTGGATAAGACATTTAGAAAGAATTCACAAATAAGGACCTTGAGGCCAGAGATGTTTATTGACTCGAAGTCTCTCTTGGGGGCCAGTTTAACTCAGTGTTCTCCAGTCATAGCCATTAGTGAAGGCCTGTCTAGGGAAAAAGTTAAAAAGATGTTGTAATTTGTACTCTATTCAAAATATTAGAGAACTCAAAATTGCCAAGTGAACTCCTGAAAAACACTTCTGAGTGTAGTAAAACATTTATTAGGTTTCATTTAGTTATCACTTTTTGTGGTAGAGACATTTAGTCCTTATCACATATCCACATGCTACCCCACACTTTCCAGCCCTCTTGCAGATGGGAAGGACCAAATGATTCATTTGGCCAATGGATTAAGAGTAGAAGGGACATGTATCTCCTCTAGGTTAAGGCAGTAAAAGCCACAGAGGGCCCTCTGGCTTACTTCCCCTTGATGGAGATCTAGAAGGCACATGCAACTTCATGCTGTAAACATACTCTTATCACTGCTTGGCATGTGCTTCCCCGGAGAGCCACCTGCAGAAGTGAGAATTAAGCCAGTGAGATTTCAGGGTTTGAATATTACTGCTACAATCCCTAGCCTAACCTGACCTATGTAATTTTTTTTTTCTTATTATGAAAGTTGTATTAATCCACTGAAGGAAAATCCAGGAATAAACAAAGTAACTGTCCACACCCCACCACTAAGAAACCATCACTTGAAAAATTTTGATGAATGTTTGGTCAGAAACATATATTTAACATAATATATACATATTATATGCATATAATATAAAACAGTTAATATAAAATGTGACATGAAATATGCATGTTACATAATAAGAATTATGATAAAATTAACATTTATTGAACATTTACTATATTCATGCATTGTGCTAACAGCCTATGTGATTGTCTCATTGAAATCTTAACAAAAGCCTTGCAAATTTGGAAGTTTCTTAAGCCCATTCTATAGTGAACTGAGTTTCAGGAAGGTTAAAGTAACATTCTAAGGGTTACACAAACAGTAAATGATACAGCCCAAACTGGAGTTCATTTATCCAACTCTAAGCTGGGGTTTTAGTTACAAAACTATATTGCCTCCAAATTGGGATCATATTATACATACAATTTCAGTCTTCTTCTTTATTAAGTATACTAAGTAGCATAAATGTTTCCAATGGCATTATTTATTCTCCTACAACATATTTTAATGTCTATAATGCTATACTATTAAATAACTAATTGGGTGATATTCTATTATTGGATTCTTGGGTTGTTTCATATTTTTGTGTCATCATGAACAGTAAAGCTAAGATTATATTTGAAGCTAAATCTTTGCATACATACATGATTTTTTTTCTTAGGATAAATGCTGATATGTTGGATTTCTGAATCAAAAGGAATACATGTGTGTTATTTTCTTTAAATTATTGTCAAATTGGCCTGCACAAAGGTTCTTATTAATTTGAAATTTCATCAGTCCTATGTAGGAGTGCATGTTTCTCCAAAACCTTACTAACACATTGGCTCTTTTATTTAAATTTACATTTCTTTTTTTAGTATGTGAAGTTAAGCATTTTTATAATGCTAATAAGTTATTTGTATTCCTTTTTTATTAATTGCTTATATATATTCTTTATCCACTTTTTAGTTTAGAGATTAAGGTATATTTTGAAAATAATTATTCAGATATCATATTGCTGCAGCAAGCTCTTCTAGGAAAAAGTAGATTTTGAAGCTATAGTAGGGATCAAGTTTTTTATGGTTATATAAGCCATTTAGTTTTTGAGTTTGTAGAATTATGATCTTTTAATTTATATTTGTGGAAACTGAAAAAATATTGTTTTATAGGGCTTGTGCTGTGGAACTCTCTAGCCATATGACTTTGATCAAAAAATGGGTCTGTTCTAATTCGCCATTTTCTCCAATTATAAAACCACAGATGATATCTTTGTGAAGTACCTTGAAGGGCTATTTAGAGCTACACTAGAGATAGTACCTCTAAAAGCAGTTTTACAGTTTTAAAGTACTATAAATTTTAAGCTATTCTTCCCATGTAGTATATTTCTCTTAATTATAAAAAAGCCTAAATGATTTAGTGCAGTTGGGCAATTTGGGGTGGATGGGGCAATTTGGGGGGATATTGGGTAACCAGGTAACGAATATTCATGCAGTATTTACCTTTCCATCAATTGTATTATCATTCTTATTGCAGTCCCCCATGTTATGCATGTCTGTATATTTCCACACATGTACACACACGAAGAACACCTGTAATTAATAGTACCAAGAATGACCTCTCTTTATTTGGCAAAATGAAAAAATTTTTTTTTTGCTATGATTGTGCTAAAGGACTAGAACTTTAAATATGTCATTAAAATTCACTGTACAGGGCTTCCCTGGTGGCACAGTGGTTGAGAGTCCGCCTGCTGATGCAGGGGACACGGGTTCGTGCCCCGGTCCGGGAAGATCCCACATGCCGCGGAGCGGCTGGGCCCGTGAGCCATGGCCGCTGAGCCTGCGCATCCGGAGCCTGTGCTCCGTGGCGGGAGAGGCCACAGCAGTGAGAGGCCCACGTACCGCAAAAAAAAAAAAAAAAAAATTCACTGTACATATTTACACTGTAAATATGTAAAGAATGTAGGCAGCTAGACATAGTTTTGGAAATGATGACAACTTACACTGATTAACTGTAGACCTCAGGTATTGACATGGCCTCACATAAAGAACAAGATGTGTACTTGGCTTTTAGAACACATTCATCTGAACAAAATGCATGTTATTTTAGTATCTCAAGGGAAAATTCCATTATTCTCTTTTATTCAGCTTTTTTGAGATAGAATTGACACATAACGTTGTGTAAGTTCAAGGTGTACAAGGTGATGATTTGAGATACTTATATATTGTGAAATGATTACTATGCTAGGGTTAGTTAACCCCTCCATCCCCTCACATAATTACCATTTCTTATGTGAAGTGAGAAAATGTAAGATCTACTCTTAGCAACTTTCAATTATTTAATATAGTATTGTTAGCCATAGTCACTATGTTGTAGATTTGATCCCTAGAACTTATTAATCTTATAACTGGAAGTTTGTACCCTTTGACCAGCACCTCTCCATTTCCTTCCTTCTCTGTTTCTATGAGTTCAGCATTTTTTTAGATCCCACACTTATGTGATATTATATTTTTCTTTCTAAGACTGACTTAGCATGATACATTTGAGGTGCATCCATGTTGCAAATGGCATGATTTTATTCTTTCTAATGACTGAATTGTATTCCACCGTGTGTGTGTGCGCGCGCGTACCATTCTTCTTTATCCATTTATCTGTAGGTGGACACCAAGGCTGTTTCCATATCTTGGCTATAGTGAATAATGCTGCAGTGAACGCGGGAGTACAGATGTCTCTTTGAGAACCTGATTTCATTTCCTTTGGGTATATACCAAGAAGTGGAATTACTGGATCATATGCAGGTCTACTTTTAATTTTTTGAGGAACCACTGTTGTGTTTTCAGTAGTGTCTATTGAAAACCACCAACAATGTAAAAGGGTTCCTTCCAAATCCTCACCAACACTTATTATTTCCTGTCTTTTTCATCATAGCCATTCCAGCAGATGTGTGGTGATATCTTACTATAGTTTTTGATTTACATTTCTCTAATAAGTGATGTTAAACATCTCTTTTTGAACCTGTTAACCATTTCTATATCTTCTTTGGAAAAAAAAAGCTCATTCAATTTCTCTGCCCATTTTTAAATTGGATTGTTTGTTTCTTTGCTGTAGGGTTGTATGAATTCCTTATATATGTATTTCAAATATTAACCCCTTATTAGATATGTAATATATAAAATTTTCTCCCATTCCATAGGTTGCCTTTTTATTGTATTGATATTTCTTTTGTTGTTTAGAAGTTTTTCATTTGATATAGTACCACTTAGTTATTTGTGCTTTTGTTGCTTGTGCTTTTGGTGTCATATCTAAAAAAAAAAATTTGCCAAGATCAATGTCCAGGAGATTTACCCTAGGTTTTCTTCTAGGAGTTTTATGGTTTCAGGTCTTGTGTTTAAGTTTTTAATCTACTTCAAGTAAATTTTTGTGAATGGTGTAAGACAAGAATCCAGTTTCATTCTTTGGCATGTAATTATTCAGTTTTCCCAGCACTGTTCATTGGAGAGACTATCCTTTCCCCACAGTGTATTCTAGACTCCCTTGTCAAATATTTGTTGACTGCATCTATGATAGTTTATTTCTGGGGCTCTTGATTCTGTTCTATTCATTTATGTATCTATTTTTATGCCAGTACTATTCTGTTTTTATTAATATTTATACCTTTGTAGTATGTTTTGAAATAAGGAAATGTGATACCTCTGGCTTTGTTCTTTCTCAGGATTGCTTTGGCTGTTTGGGCTCTTTTGTGGTTCTATACAGATTTTAGGATAGTATTTTCTATTTCTGTGAAAAGTGACAGTGGAATTTTGATAGGGATTGCATAGAATCTATAGATGGCTTTGAATAGTATGGACATTTTAGCAATATTAAGTCTTCCAATCCATGAACACAGTGTCTCTCCATTTATGTGTGTCTTCTTCCATTTCTTTCATCCAAGTCTTGTAGTTTTCAGTGTACATATCCTTCACTTCTCGGTTAAATTTATTCCTAAGTAGTAGCAGCCACCTCCTCCAATATTTACTAATTGACTTTGGGAGAGACATACATTTCATGAGTGCTGCTAGGTATACTGAGGCTTTCTCAGATCTTTTATGCCTGCTCCACACTTCCTACTCCCTTCTGTGGTAGAATTCTTAAGATTGTATGCCTACTCTCAGTTCTGCAACATACCAGGCTGGGTGCTGAGAGCCTCCTTTTTGCTTTTCCAAGGGTAGAGCTAAAGCCCAAGTTTGTGGTCTCTCCCTGGCTCACATGTTTGGTCCAGCTTTCTGTGTGTATCCACTAGCATCTACCTGCTAAAGACTGCTTTTGCTGCCATCAGGAGTGCACACAGTGAGCCAGCCACAGGGTTGGGGTGTTTGTGCCTGAGATACGCAGATGCTTGGGTGCCCGTGGACCAATTGGGGGGATCTGCATGCACGGTGTCCACAGTGACTTGTGAGTGGGTTTCTGGAAGGAGTCCTCAATACAGTTAGTAGGATCTGCATTCCTTTAATGTGCTTCAAGAGCCCTATCTGCAGCTTTCCCAGGCTTTTCCTGCTCTCCAGTCATGCAGCTCATGACTCAGTACTCTGGATGGGTGAGAGAGAAATAGGTCTCTTTGGCAATGTCCTGCGCAGCCAGAGAAGCTAGGCACTCAGTCACGTGTTCTCACTTTCCCCCATGGGAGAAATCACAGGCTGAGAAAATCTCTCTTGGCATTGAGCTATGTTGTCTTGAGTGGGGCTGACATCTCCAATGTATCCAAATTTACATTCTTTTACTCCAATTTTGTGCTGGAACTTCTCCATTGGAAACTTGGACTTCCCTAAATCTTCATTTGTCTGTGGGTGAGTGTTTAAAATGGTGTTCTCCAGGGGCTCCCAGACCGTTGCCAAAAGGGGCTGGAGCTGGTTCATAGGTCACTGCTGTGTCTGTCACCAGGACCAAGGTCTGTATGCCTACTCTCCTATACATGGGTGAGCAAGACACCAGGCCTTTTGATGTATGGTGCTGTATCCTGTAGCTCCCACAAATGCACTTTTGTTTGTGGTTGGATGGCAAATTATTATTGTTGAGCAGTGGATACAAATGAGGGATTTGTTATTCAGTCATGTTGCTGAGGTCACTCTGAAAAGTTGTTCTTGATTACAATCTCAGTTGAATCTCAGTGGTCCTGAATTTAATTTTATAAGGAAAAAATATTTCAGTGTCAGTTTATAAAGCTCAAAATTCAGTTTGGTTGAACACATCACTGGTATGTTTGCAACAATATTTGGAATTTCTCCTGGTATATTTTAAACCTCATCAACTTAAAGACCCTCTGATTAATTTTGATTCCAAAGGAAAAAAAAATGGTGATCTTTTGAGATTATAATTTACAAAAACTTTGAAGTTATACTAGCCATCTAGTATATGACATTTATAAATGTTATTTATTATCATTGCCCTAAAGCAATGTCCTTTTTAAAAATAAAAACACAAAAAATAATTTCTATACACAGGAAAAGGCTTCTATGATACCCCAGTCTATGAAATGTCTACGTTAAATTTGTAACTGTTAGTTCCATGTTTTGTGGCATATTTTCACTTAGAATTAACCTTGTTTGTGAGTATGAGGAATACTTTTTGAATGGTTCTGGCCAGCAGCAAACACTCTTCTTTCTAAATAGTTACCATAGATTTAGATATAACCTCTCAAAGGGAAAGAAATATAAGAATGTTAGGCCTTAGTTACATCTCATGCTTTAAGAGAAATCAATGCTGTAATTTCCCGACAATATATCAATTCAGTGTAACATGTCATAGGGCATTTAAATTAGTAACTTCTTGAGAGACATGTAGTGAGCTGTATTTGAGATGAATGCTATCTCCAAGACAACCAGGTTGTGCTACTGATGTACTGATGTTTTGAATAGCTAAGAGCCTGTAATTAGTAACATTAGCGTTCAGTAAGGAATGTCAAAATCAGAACTCACAGAAAGGAGAAGTAGAGATTTCCATAATGCATATATTTAGGTAAATCACCTATTGGAAAAGCCTGAAAAACAAGGATAGGAAAGAAAAATAGGAAAAGCAAAGATGGAGAGAAGAGTCCAGTATACACATCTCAACAAGATGATTCAGTGAAGATGCTAAGAGGGAATGAGGGTAGAGATCAAGGAACATGAACCAAGCTGACTCTTTAGAAGCTATTTTGATGACTTTTTATAGAGTGCTGAATATGCATCAGGTGAGGGGACCTGGGCAGCGGATAGCGTATCACATGTTTTCTTCTTAGAGAATCTCATAATCTAGTGAGTAAGACAAATAAATAAAATTCAGAGCAATAAGAGCTATGGTAGAAAGTTTATCCTGAAGGTAGTAGAAAGACTTGGAATGATTTAAGAGAATGATATGATCTGATTTATACTTTAGAACAAGCATTTTTGTGGCAGTGTAGGAAGTAGACAGAAGAGAGGAAAGGAAGGCGAGGAGAAGGAAAGATAAATAGGGAATCCAGGTAAGAAAAGATGAGGGTTTAACATAGGGCAGGGATAGCAGAGAAGGAAAATACACTGGTAAGTATATCAAAGATAGATTTGACAAAATGTTGAATTGGAGTGAATGTAGGAGAAAGTGAGAAATCTAAAATGACGTTTAAACCTCTTGAGAAAACGGCGATATGATGGGGTAAGTCTCCAAGATAGAGAATTAAGATTTGTAAGTTATGGGGTAGGGTCATATAATCTTGTTCTGGCCAAGTTATGTTTGACATGCTGTCCAAGTAGTCTTTAGGGGGTGATTATATGGGCCAACAGCTTGAATAAAATGCTGAGCTGGAGACATCGAGGATTATCATGGGTATGTGTCAGACCAAGTGTGCTTCTATTGAATGAAAGAAAACTGAAGGTAGAATACTTACTATGCAGAAACAGGCAGATGGAAGGGATCTTACGGATTTCACTGAGTACCCGGAGAGGTAGGAGGAGGATGAGAGGTGATGCTGTTAGACACTTAGAGAGGAGAATTCCAGGAGAGGATGATCAACATTTTTAAATGTTGCAAATAAATCTGAAAAGTGTTTATTGGTCTTTACAAATAAGAGGTCATTGCTGACCAGGGGAAGAACAATTTTAATGCAGAAGTGCAGTCAGTAACAAGATTTTGTACTTAGTAAAAGAATAAGAGTGAGAAAATAGGAACAACAGGGTGATTACATTCAAGACTCTTGGATGTGAATGGAGGAGACCAGAGGAAGCCTTGGGGTTGAAGGAGGATTTTTTTTTTTCTTAAGATAATATACACTGAAACATGTTTATAGATTGATGGGGATAAAAGGCAATCTAGAGAAAGAAAAAATGAAGGGGAAAAGATGAAGGAAGGCATGAGATAATTATATAAATGGGATAAAGTCGGGTTCATAGGAGAGTCTGTGAAAGTAACTATGGACCAGCAGGAGGGAGATACCTCTTCTCTGAGGTGGGCAAGAATGAATTTGAATGCAATTATGTTAATACTCCCAGTTATGGGGCTAGGGGAAATGGTAGGAGGCTGAAGTACTTCTCTGTTCAGGTGATTGATAAAATACAGTTTCAAGTTGTGGTCAAAGAGAAGCTCTGTCAAGGGCAGAAAAAGACACTATTTCTGAATGAGGAGATGAAAAAGAGAGCAACTGAACCTAGTCCTTAGAAATAGAACTAATGGGAATAGTTTCCCCCAAGATTGGAAACTAGAGGCTGGCCTGAAAATTCAAAATGGAAGTAACCAAGAAAATAAATGTAATAGATGCCACTTATGGAGCACTTCTATGTGTCAGCCACTTGATTAAATAATTTTTAAAAAAATGGGTTTTGTTTTAATCCTCTTAACAACCCTAGTTAATTGGTGTTATTATCTATGTTTTCCTGATGAGAAAATTGAGGCCTCATTAAAGTTAAATGACTTGTCCAAATTCACACATCTACAAAGTATCACAATCAGTATTCTGAACAGCATGTCTCAAAAGCATACACTTCTGAACAGTATTCTGTTTTACATGCAAAGGACTGCCAAGTACTTTAAACTTTAGCTGAGCTAATTAGGTAACATGATAGGATCTATTTTAACTTGAAATTCATATAATTCTATTTTCTATGAATTTTTCATACTTCAGTAATCTTTATCTCTAACCTTGAATATGATAAATTGATTGAAGGAATAGGATTCAATGGAGGAAAAAAGAATGTGAGAGAAAGTCACAAACCCAAGAATCCACACTTTAATAGAGAAACCTCTCCTTTTTTAAAAGCTGAGGAAAGTCAGTGGAATCAATGCTGAGCCCAGATGGCTTTCTGTGTAGCCATTGCCCTTGCAGTTGGCTCCAGTTTCTTGATGGATCTCTTTACTTGGAAATATCACAGTTCTGAGTTCTTTTCCCAGCAATCTTCTCCTTATAATCCCCAAATTCCTTCATTTAATTCAACATGTAGCTATAATTTTTCCATTCTGATTTTCTTTGCAAGTTTTAAACTTTTGAACAAAGTGGGTATCTGACAATAATTCCCCTTAAGAAATTTAGCCTCAAGAATAAAACTCAACCACAAATTATTTTTAAAGGTAAAACACATTAGATGGTTGAATCAATATCAGAACATACAGAGCCTGTAATTTTTCTCCCTTTTCATGACACAATAGCAAATAGGGTCATGTCCCAGTATCTTACCTTCCAATCCAGAAGCTTCATAGACAACACAGTTATTCTAATCATGGTTTTAAGAACCACAATCAAAATGACAAATCCTCATATTATTTGGCCATGTTTGCAAGTGATTCAGACATTCTTTGTTAATGGAATGGGAGACCACCATGTGTTCTGGACACTGTTTGTGAATCTGTCCACCTGATTAGTTTGTGTTCTCTCTAATAACCTTGATAACACTGAACATATGTTGTGGGCAAAAGCTGTCAAGCAAAAAAATAGAGTTAATCCCATCTATCTCTGTCACACTTAATACACACTCTTATTCAGCTGCTGAATTAAGGCAGTGAAAGATTTGGGTTATTATACTTTTAGTATTTTCACATGTAATAAAAATAGTCTGATGAATTTGAAATGACTAGAAGGAAATCATAAAAAATGACCACTCATTTTACTCAATTTAAATTCATAGCCTCGAACACTGTGGCTAATAATTAGCTGTAGCTAATGAAACAAGGCATATGTAATTGACAAGGCTGTACCAGAGAGGCACACTTTATCATTTTCAGATACAGTACAATGTGTATGCCAGAATTTTATAAAAAGGAGAAAGCTTGAACAAAGCAGGATCTACACAAGGAAAGGGAAAAAATTTTCTTCCTTTTTAGAAACACACAGTAGCTTTATAAATTCTTTATATGATTTTTAAAAGTGCCTGACATTTTTATTAATGTGTTTTAATAAATGTTTACCTAAGCAAGATCATTCTCCAGTCCTTTGTGCTGAAAGTTCCCCATTAACCACATGTTTCATCTTTGGATTTAACAATCTGACAGTAAAAAATTCCAGAATAGTGTGTTTTGCACACAGGTTTATTCAAGCACAACTGTTAGAATCACCTGGGGCTGCTGAGTTCTCAGTACAGCTGGTTTGTCGTAAGTCAATTATAGTCATTTCCTAAGGATTGTGAATCACACTTGAAGAATGTGCTCTTATGTGTCTTAATTTGACTTTGGTAAACCTCTGCTGGATTATAGAGACAATGTAGGGTTTTATTATGATCCTGAGATGCACCTTATTAAAGGGCTAGGATATTTATTATTCATGTCACATCCACACTTCATGAGAAGCTGTATTATGAATAACTTACTCATTGTCAACACTGATTTTATAACAGTTGAAACCAAACATCAGTACCAAGCACAATATGGAAGAACTAAATTTGTTAATTCTTAGGTCACCCTGCAAAAACAAAACTATGTGAAAAGTAGCTAAATTCTTTAAAAAGTGAGCTTGGATAATAACACTACAACACTCACCCTCTCCAAACATAACGCTATATTAATCATGTCGATTTCCTTAAAAACATATTTTAAAATACCAAAGGTGTCTTGGATATGGTGCACTAAGGAAATATTAGGATGTTGATAAACTGTGGCTCTTAATATTTTGCACAGTACGAAAATGATAACACAGATATTTTCCCCCCAACCTATAATGTAACACTGTAAGAGAGAAAATGACAAACTAAAAATGAATAGATTGCAAAGAAGTACTGGCACAGTATTCAGTATGTACAAAAGAACATAGAAACTTATGTTCAGAGCAACCCTGGAGAACCTTTTTATTTTACAACCTGACAAGGCTGTAAGAGGCAGAGTATTGAACAAGGAAATTACAAAGTACTCAGGGTGAGTAGTCATATGCTTCACAGAGTTAAGCACCAATATTTACAAAGAATCTTTGTTCCCCTTCTTTTCTTTCATCCATTGTCTTTTTGTAGCACAGAATATCTGAAAAGGATGCTGGCAAAAGCAAATGGAATGCTCTTCTAGCTAGCATTCTTGACCTGAATTTCTTATCAAACCATTTTTATAAAGATGTTGTTACTGTTTAGCGGTAATTTTAATTGCACATTTTATTCCACTGCAAGATACAGGTAAAATAATTCTTTTAGGCTTCATCAGGATGCCTTTAATTTATTAATTTGTTTTTTATTAATTGATTTATTTTTGGCTGCATTGGGTCTTCATTGCTGCTCATGGGCTTTCTCCAGTTGCGGCGAGCCGGGGCTACTCTTCGTTGCGGTGTGTGGGCTTCTCTTTGCTGTGGCTTCTCTTGTTGCGGAGTATGGGCTCTAGGCTCACAGGCCTCAGTAGTTGTGGCACACAGGCTTAGTAGTTGCGGCTCGTGGGCTCTAGAGCGCAGGCTCAGTAGTTGTGGCGCACGGGCTTAGTAGCTCCGTGGCATGTGGGATATTCCCGGAATAGGGCTCAAACCCGTGTCCCCTGCATTAGCAGGCGGATTCTTAACCGTTTCGCCACCAGGGAAGTCCTAGGATGCCTTTTAAAAATAACTGCAGAAATGGGTTATTTACTATAGACTTAATGTTTACAGTTAATGAACATCACCACATGCCAAGAGAATTTTATAGGTCAACACATCGAAGGAGTCATTTTGACATTATTACACTTATATACATAAAAATAAATGCTCTGCAATTAGATTTTTATTCTAAGCATGAAAATAATATATATAAGTCCGATGTTGCATTTTAAATGACTTTAAAGCATTTTTAAAATTATAGACTCTGTAGATACATTTATGTTCTCTTTTATCTAAGCTAAACTGTTCATATTCTGAATATATTTTAAACTTAACAATGAACAAGTAATAATGACCTCAAGAGTCTGTTCAGTTTCCTTTGACCCAAGCATAAAGGGCTTGAGAAACTTGAATTCATGATTTTTCATGATCCATGGGAAGCCAAGGATAGCAGTTGAGCAATTTCATCATCTTTAAAAGGAAGATATATCCATGGAAGCTATTCTCTAAGAGTAATTTAGGAACTTTTGTTAGGTCCATTTATTCTTTTGGGTTATTAAGAAATCAATTGGTAAGTAGCCACTGTAGTAAAATAAAATTTTCTTTTACAGCATTTTGTTAAATGTCAACATTTATATTAGTGTTTATCATCATGATCTTTCTCTTTCAGTATAAAACTGTAAGAGAATTATCATAGAGCTCCATTTCACTCTTGGACAATAAATTCAAGAAAATAGTGACACAGTGACAACAGGAATATTTAAAAATAGGATATTTTCTAGGTGTTTTAGTAATGCTATTTAAATCTTGGCACCAAATCTTTAGTGTTCTATGGTCTTATATATTAAAGACTGAAATAAACTTATACTAAATATCAAGGGATTACATGGAATATTATAATGAGGAAATTTTATCTTTTCACAATCAAGATTAAATTTGTGCATATGGAATTAGAGCTATTAATGTATGTAGATTTGATAAACAATATTGAATTTGTGTTTACTGTTACCTGTAATTCCTCGACTGGGAGTAATGCCCTGTAGTTAGCATCAGGACATCTTTCCATAACTCTTGATTCCTCATATCCAGATCCACAATTCTTTTCCCCTTCGTAAGAGCAGTAACTTCTATTTCTGGATTTTAGTCTTCAATTGTATTTTAATATTTATTGCTGATTTTTTTCTTTTATGATTTTCTCTGTTAACTTTATAAATCATGCTCATTGTTTTTAGGCCATTATTTCATCACTTTAGATCAGGACTTGTCTTAAGTCGTCTGTCTAGTTTGGCCTGCTCTTTGTTTTACTTTTGTTATCTGTGAAGATAACACCATCTAACTCCACCAGGCTCTTTTGTTTGCTTGTTGTTCTATGTGTGTTTTTGTTCTGCTTCTTGTTCTTTGTAAGTCTGGGTGCTTTTCTTTGTCATTTTTTCTTCAAGTGTTGCGCTCGGGTGCTGAGCTACTGAGGCTTCACCTCTGTTTTGCGTTTCAGTTTACTTTTAGAACCAAATGCATAAAAAAATCAGTAATAAACCTCACTAGCATGCAGAAAGGAAAGATATATGAGCTGCAAAGGCCCTCTTCAAGCAAAATACATGGCTTAAAATGCATTCATTCAATGATATTTATCATTAAATATTTTTAACCATGTCTGTAAATTACCATGTGATTTTAAAAATATTTTGAAATATGATGAACACATGAAAAATGTAAAGAGCCATTTGCATAATAGTTATAAGTTTCAGAAACAGTGTTTCTGAGGAATGAGTTTTAGGCATACTGAAAAAGTTGGCTACGTAGGGATATTTTCCATGCACTTATATTTACTGTACTGCGTATTTATGGCAAAATTGATGGGGATATCTTGAGTCTGTTCCATTACTGTTCATGTAAAGCAGAGCTGGAGTTTTTCCTTCTCCAAAATATGTACTTCATTGATTTTTTTTTTTAATTGGAGTATAGTTGTTTTACATTGTTGTGTTAGGTTCTACTGTACAGCAGAATAGAGTTCCCTGTGCTATACAGCAGGTTCTCATTAGTTATCTATTTTATACATATTACTTAGTGTATATATGTCAGTCCCAATCTCGCAATTCATCCCATCCCTCCTTTCCCCCCTTGGTGTCCATACGTTTGTTCTCTACGTCTGTGTATCTATTTCTGCCTTGCAGACAGGTTCATCTGTACCATTTTTCTAGATTCCACATACATGCGTTAATATATGATACTGTTTTTTGCTTTCTGACTTACTTCACTTTGTATGACAGTCTCTAGGTCCATCCACATCTCTACAAAGACCCAGTTTTGTTCCTTTTGATGGCTGAGTAATATTCCATTGTGTATATGTACAATATCTTCTTTATCCATTCATCTATCAGTGGGCATTTAGATTGCTTCCATGACCTGGCTATTGTAAATAGTGCTGCAATGAACATTGGGGATGCATGTGTCTTTTTGAGTTATGGTTTTCTCTGGGTATATGACCAATAGTGGGATTGTTTGGTCATATGGTAATTCTATTTTTAGTTTTTTAAGGAACCTCCATACTGTTCTCCTTAGTGGCTGTATCAATTTACATTCCCACCAACAGTGCAAGAGGGTTCCCTTTTCTCCACACCCTCTCCAGCACTTACTGTTTGTAGATTTTTTGATGATGGCCATTCTGACCAGTGTGAGGTGATACCTCATGTGGTTTTGATTTGCATTTCTCTAATAATTAGTGATGCTGAGCATCTTTTCATGTGCCTCTTGGCCATCTGTAACTCTTCTTTTTAGAAATGTCTATTTAGGTCTTCTGTCCATTTTTGGATTGGGTTGTTGTTTTTTTTTTGATATTGAGCTGCATGAGCTGTTTGTATATTTTGGAGATTAATCCTTTGTCCGTTGATTCGCTTGCAATTATTTTCTCCCATTCTGAGGGTTGTCTTTTCGTCTTATTTAAGGTTTCCTTTGCTGTGCAGAAGCTTTTAAGTTTCATTAGGTCCCATTTGTTTATTTTTGTTTTTATCTCCTTTACTCTAAAAGGTGGGTCAAAAAAGATCTTGATGTGATTTATGTCAGAGAGTGTTCTGCCTATGTTTTCCTCTAAGAGTTTTACAGTGTCTGGTCTTTAGTCCATTTTGAGTTTATTTTTATGTATGGTGTTAGGGAGTGTTCTAATTTCATTCTTTTACATGTAGCTGTCCAGTTTTCCCGGTACCACTTAATGAAGAGACTCTCTTTTCTCCATTGTATATTCTTGCCTCCTTTGTCATAGGTTAGTTGACCATAGGTGCATGGGTTTATCTCTGGGTTTTCTATCCTGTTCCATTGATCTATATTTCTGTTTTTGTGCCAGTACCATACTGTCTTGATTACTGTAGCTCTGTAGTATAGTCTGCAGTCAGGGAGCCTGATTCCTCCACCTCCATTTTTTTTTTCTCAAGATTGCTTTGGCTATTTAGGGTCTTTTGGGTCTCTATAAAAATTTTAAGATTTTTTTGGTTCTAGTTCTGTGAAAAATGCCACTGGTAATTTGATAGGAATTGCATTGAATCTGCAGATTGCTTTGGGTAGTATAGTCATTTTTACAATGTTGATTCTTCCAGTCTAAGAACATGGTATGTCTCTCCATCTGTTTGTATCATCTTTAATTTCTTTCATCAGTGTCCTATAGTTTTCTGAGGACAAGTCTTTTACCTCCTTAGGTAGGTTTATTCCTAGGTATTTTATTCTTTTTGCTGCAATGATGAATGGGATTGTTTCCTTAATTTCTCTTTCTGATCTTTCACTGTTAGTGTATAGGAGTGCAAGAGATTTCTGTGCATTAATTTTGTATCCTGCAACTTTACCAAATTCATTGACTAGCTCTAGTAGTTTTCTGGTGGCATCTTTAGGATTCTCTATGTATAGTATCATGTCATCTGCAAACAGTGACAGTTTTACTTCTTTTTTTTCCAATATGTATTCCTTTCATTTCTTTTTCTTCTCTGATTGCCATGGCTAGGACTTCCAAAACTATGTTGAATAATAGTGCTGAGAGTGGACATCCTTGTCTTGTTCCTGATCTTAGAGGAAATGCTTTCAGTTTTTCACACTGAGAATGATGTTAGCAGTGGGTTTGTCATAAATTGCCTTTATTATGTTGAGATATGTTCCTTCTATACCCACTTTAATGAGAATTGTTATCATGAATGGATGTTGCATTTTGTCAAGAGCTTTTTCTATGTCTATTGAAATAATCATGTAATTCTTATCCTTCCTTAATGTGGCATGTCACATTGACTGATTTGTGAATATTGAAGCATCCTTGTGTTCCTGCAATAAATCACTTTTGACCATGGTGTGTGATCCTTTTCATTTATTGTTGGATTTGGTTTCCTAATATTTTGTTAAGGATTTTTGCGTCTATATTCATCAAATATATTGGCCTGTATTTTCTTATTTTGTATTGTTTGTCTGGTTTTGGTATTAGGGTAATGGTGGCCTCGGAGAATCAGTTTGGGAGTGTTACATCCTCTTTTGCTTTTAGGAATAGTTTGAGAATGGCAAGTGTTATTTCTTCTTTATATGGTTGGTAGAATTCTGTTGTGAAGCCATCTGGTCATGGACTGTTGTTTGCTGGCAGTTTTTTTAAAAATTCAATTTCACTACTAGTGATTGGTCTATTCAAATTGTCTGTTTCTTCTTGTATCAGACTTGACAGGTTGTATGTTTCTAGAAATTTCTCCATCTTTTTCTAGGTTGTACAATTTGTTGGCTTATAACTCTTTGTAGTATTTTCAGGGTTTTTTGTACATCTGTGGTATTGGTTGTTACTTCTCCTCTTTCTCATCTTGTTTAATTGGGTCCTCTCTCTTTTCTTCTTGGTGAGCCTGGCTGAAGGTTTATCAATTTTGTTTATCTTTTCAAAAAAGCAGCTCTTGATTTCATAGCTCTTTTCTATTCATTTTTTGATCTCTATTTTTAAACAATTTCCTCTCTGATCTTTATTATTTTCTTCCTTCTGCTGACTTTGGGCTTTGTTTTTGTTCTTCTTTTTCTAATTCCTTTAGATGGTAGGCCAGGTTGTTTATTTGAGATTTTTCTTGTTTCCTGGGAAAGCCCTGTATCATGATAAACTTCCCTCTTAGAATTGCTTTTTCTGCATCCCATAGATTTTGTGGTGTTGTGTTTTCATTTTCATATGTCTTCAGTAATTTTCTGATTTCTTCTTTTTTTTTTTTTTTTGCGGTACGCGGGCCTCTCACTGTTGCGGCCTCTCCCATTGCAGAGCACAGGCTCCGGACGCACAGGCTCAGCGGCCATGGCTCACGGGCCCAGGCGCTCAGCGGCATGTGGGATCCTCCCAGACCGGGGCACAAACCCACATCCCCTGCATCAGCAGGTGGACTTTCAACCACTGCGCCACCAGGGAAGCCCCTGATTTCTTCTTTATTTCTAAATTGACTCATTGGTTTTTTAGTAGCATGCTGTTTAGTCTCCAAGTGTTTGTTTCTTTTCCCATTTTTCTTTCTGTAATTGATTTTTAGTTTCATAGTGTTATGGTCAGCTAAAACACTTGATATAATTTCTGTACTTTTAAATTTATTGAGACTTGGCCTAGCATGTGATCTTTCATAGAAAATGTTCTATGTGTACTTAAAAAGAATGTGTATTCTGCTGTTTTGGATGGAAAGTCCTGTAGTTATCAAATGAATCCAACTGGTCTGTTGTGTCATTTAAGACTACTATTGCCTTACTGATTTTCTTTCTGGATGATCTGTCCATTGAAGTAAGTGGAGTTTTAAAGTTTCCTACTATAATTGTATTATGGTCAATTTCTCCTTTTATGTCTGTTAGTATTTGTTTTATATATTTATGTGTACCCATATTGGGTGCATATATGTTAATGAGAGTAATATCCTCTTCTGTATTGATCTCTTTATCATTATATAATGGCTTTCTATATCTTTTGTTATAGCTGTTGTTTTAAAGTCTATTTTGCTAGCCCTGATTTCTTGTTATTTCCATTTGCATGAATTTTCCTTGCCTTTACTTTCAGTCTCTGTGTGTCTTTAGCTATGAAGTGAGTCTCTTGTAGGCAGCATAGAGGAGGGTTTTGTTTTCTTATCCAGCCATTCTATCTTTTGATTGGAGCACTTAGTCCACTGACATTTAAAGTAAGTATTGATATATTGTACTTATTGCTATTTTATTACTTGTTTTCTGGTTGTTTTTGTACCTCTTTTCTGTTCATTTCTTCTTTTTTGTTTCTTCCCTTATGGTGTGATGATTTCTTTAGTAGTATCCTTGTGTTCCTTTCTTTTTAATGTATCCTTTGTAATTTGTGGTTACCTTGGGGTTCATATATTTTGGCCTGTTACTATATCTACTTGTTTTAAACTATTAATCATTTAGGTTCAAACACATTCTAAAAGATCTGCCTTTTTTTTCACTCCCCTTCCCCACATTTTGTGTTTTTGATGTCATATTTTACATCTTCATGTTTATACCTTAACTATGTATTATACATGTAGTTGCTTTTACAATTTTTCATCTTTTAATCTTTGTACTGCCTTAAGTGGTTGATCATTAGCCCTTGCTATATATTTGCCTTCCCTAGTGGGATATTCCCTTTTCTATAGATTCTTACTTCTTTTCCACTTAGAGAAGATCCTTCAACATTTCTTTTAGGGTTAGTATTGATGATTTCCTTTAGTTTTTGCTTGTCTGAGAAGTTCTTTATCTCTTCTTTATTCTAGATAATACTCTTGCTGGGTGGGTTACCCTAGATTGCAGTCTTTTCCCTTTCAGTGCTTTGAATATATCATGCCACTCCCTTCTGGCCTTCAAAGTTTCTGCAGAGAAATCAGCTGGTAGTCTTACGGGATTCCCTTGTGTATGGCTCTTTGTTTGTTTGTGTATTTTTCTTGCTGTGTTTAAAATTCTCTCTTTATCTTTAACTTTTGTCATTTTAATTATAATATGTCTTGATGTGGGTCTATTTGGGTTTATCTTGTTTGGGACCCTCTGTGCTTCCTGTACCTGGATATCTACTTCCTTCTTCAGATTTGGGAAGTTTTCAGCCATAATTTTCCTCAAATACATTTTTGATCCCCTTCTCTCTCTCTTCTCCTTCTGGGACCCTGTTGATGCAAATATTGATATGTTTAATGTTATCCCAGAAAAATCTTAATTTTTTTCATATTTAAAAATTTGTTTTTCTTTTGACTGTTATGATTCAGTGATTTCCATTATTCTATCTTCCAAATCACTTATGTATTCTTCTGTATCAGTTAGTCTCCTATTCATTCCTTTAGTGTATTTTTTATGTCATCTGTTGAATTCTTCATTTTTGATTAGGTGCTTTTTATATTTTCTTGTTCTGTGTTAAAATTTTCACTGTGTACATGAATTCTTTTCCCTAATATAGTTAATGTTTTTTATTACCAATGCTTTGAATCTTTACCTGGTAAATTTTTTTTTTTTTTTTTTTTTTGTGGTATGCGGGCCTCTCACTGTTGTGGCCTCTCCCATTGCGGAGCACAGGCTCCGGATGCGCAGGCTCAGTGGCCACGGCTCACGGGCCCAGCCGCTCCGCTGCATGTGGGATCTTCCTGGACCGGGGCACGAACCCGTGTCCCGTGCATCAGCAGGCGGACTCTCAACCACTGCGCCGCCAGGGAAGCCCTACCTGGTAAATTTTTAATTTCTGTTTTATTATTTATTTTTTCAGTGGTTTCTCTTGCTTTTTTGTTGAGTGTAGTTCCTGTGCCTTTTCATTTTGCTTAACTTTCTCTGCCTCTATGAGTTTAGGTGAATCAGTTACCTATTATGGTTTTGGAGGGGTGTTCTTATGTGGGAGCATCCCTATACAGACTGTGTGTGCCCAATGCCTTTGGTGGGAGAGCTGGATTTGTGATGGATATAACTCATATCTTCCCTCAGGGTACAGTGGCAGCTATCACCTTCATAGGACCTGGGGCTGGAGATGAAGGGGCTAGAGCTGGAATTGGGTGTGAAGTGGGACTTCCCCTCTGCTCAGTGGCCATCACCCCCCTGTTGGGGTTGGGGCCTGATCCCAGGTTACTGGAGCAGGAACCCTGAGGGCCATGTCCCAGCTGGATCTATTCCCTTTAAGTGTGTGTTTTCATCTCTCCCCACACTGGGATTTTTGCCCCAGAGTGGGGTAGTGCTGAAGCAAAGGGGGCCCTGTGGGCTTTCAGCTGATATCAGCTACAGGTAGAGGTCAAAATGTCTCTGGTATGCTGCCTGTGCCATGCCTGCACTTGTTTCCCTCACTGCACTGAGACACAGCCTTGGGTGCATGGCCCTTTTTTTCCTCACAGCTGATCACTGTGAGGAACAAAAGGGTCCCTCAGCCCCCCACTGAACCTTGTTGAGCCACACCACAGAGCTGTGGGACCTCTGTGGACTCTTGGCATGTGTTGAGGGATGAGTTTTGGTGGAGCAACCTCTGTCAAAGATCTATGCTGCTTCTGAGACACCACTTGAGTAAGAACCAACAATGGCTACCACCACCCCACCCATGCTCTGCCCAGGAACTGGGTCATCTCTGTGTTCCATGGTCGAGTCTTCTCCCTCATTGGCTGGCCCAGATCCAGTGCCATGCTGTGACATGGACTGAGTGAGGCTGGAGCATTTGCTTGGCTTGGGCTGGGACATGCAGTGAGGCAGTTGTGAGAAATCTGGTAGCAGCTAGAGCAGGTCTCTCTTTGTCTTGCCTCAGTTGCAAGCCAGCACTTGTGCATACATGCTCCTCATGAGCAGGGTCCACGCTTCACACTGACTTTCTTCTTGTCTCAGCAGCCCTCCAACAAGCCAGTGGGCTTATCTCCCCCATGAGTGACCCCATGGCTGGGGTATCCAATTGGTGGCTTGACCTCAGGCCTGCTGTCTACTGCATAATCTCCCTTTACCTCTGAGTCCCTTTCCAGGGGCATAGGTCACAACCTGATTGTTTTTCTACCTGATTACATTTGTATCTTTCTTACAGACTTGGTTGTACAGGAGTCCTTTTGCCAGTTTCTAGTTCATTTTCAGTAAGAATTGTTTTACATGTAAATGTATTTTTGATGTGTTCATGGGAGGAGCTGAGCTCCATGTCATCTTACTCTGCCATCTTGATCGATCCTCCTAATTCATTTTCAGTTGCAGAAATATCTCACTAACGAATGCATTTGACTGCAAATAAGAGAAAGAATATCTCAATGTAGCTTAACCACCTATGGGTATATCTATCTCATACATTAAAAATGTTAGAGATAGAATGGCTGGCCATTGCCTTAGGATCTAGGCTCCATCTGTCTTCCTATCCTACTATCCTCATTCTGTAGCTTTTATGCTTTGCCACCAGTCTTTATGTCTGCATTCCAGGGCTGGGGGAAAGGGAAAAATATTCAATTGAGTCTCACTGGCCAAAATTGTTTCACATGGTGAATTCTACCTACAAGGGAAGCAAGAAAATCAAGTTTTTATAGCTCTTAGGAGGGGCAGAATATGTATGTTAACTTCAATATCTTCCTCTAGTTATTTTCTCATAGGGTAAAAGGATGATAAAATGTCCAAGTTTATGCCTGAAAATGTCTGAATTTTGCCCTTTCTCTTGAATTAAATTTTTTTTTTTGGTTATGGATTTCTGGGTTCCAAGTAACTTCTCCTCAGCACTTAGACTATATTGGTCAATTATATTTAAGCGTCTTATGATGAAAAGTCTGATCCTGATCTGATTCTAAGTTTCTGTGGCAAACCTATAGTGTCTGTGACCGTTTATTTTTCTCATCTAAAATGTATAGTTTTATAATCCCTAATATTTTAAGTTTCACTCTATTTTGTCTGGTTTGGGGGTTTTCATTGCCATTTGTTGGTGTTCTTTTTTTTTTAACATCTTTATTGGAGTATAATTGCTTTAAAACGTTGTGTTAGTTTCTGCTGCATAATAAAGTGAATCAGCTATATGTATACATATATTCCCATATCCCCTCCCTCTTGCGTCTCCCTCCCACCTTCCCTATCCCACCTCTCTAGATGGTCACAAAGCACCAAGCTGATCTCCCTGTGCTATGCGGCTGCTTCCCACTAGCTATCTATTTTACATTTGGTAGTGTATATATATGTCCATGCCACTCCCTCACTTTGTCCCAGCTTACCCTTCCCCCTCCTCGTGTCCGCAAGTCCACTCTCTATGTCTGCGTTTTTATTCCTGTCCTGGCCCTAGGTTCTTCAGAACCATTTTTTTTTAGATTCCATATGTATATGTTAGCATATGGTATTTGTTTTCCTCTTTCTGACTTACTTCGCTCTGTATGACAGACTCTAGGTCCATTCACCTTACTACAAATAACTCAATTTCGTTCCTTTTTATGGCTGAGTAATATTCCATTGTATATGTGTGCCACATCTTCCTATCCATTCATCTGTCAGTGGACACTTAGGTTGCTTCCATGTTGTGGCTATTGTAAATAGTGCTGCGGTAAACATTGTGCTACATGTCTCTTTTTGAATTATGGTTTTCTCAGGGTATATGCCCAGTAGTGGGATGCTGGGTCATATGGAAGTTCTATTTTTAATTTTTTAAGGAACCTCCATACTGTTCTCCGTAGTGGCTGTGTCAATTTACATTCTCACCAACGGTGCAAGAAGGTTCCCTTTTTCCACACCCACTCCAGCATTTATTTGTAGATTTTTTGATGGTGGCCATTCTGACCAGTGTAAGGTGATACCACATTGTAGTTTTGATTTGCAATTCTCTAATGATTAGTGATGTTGAGTATCCTTTCATGTGTTTCTTGGCGATCTGCATATCTTCTTTGGAGAAATGTCTATTTAGGTCTTCTGCCCATTTTTGGATTGGTTTGTTCGTTTTTTTGATATTGAGCTGCATGGGCTGCATGTATATTTTGGAGATTAATCCTTTGTCAGTTGCTTCATTTGCAAATATTTTCTCCCATTCTGAGGGTTGTCTTTTGGTCTTGTTAATGTTTCCTTTGCTGTGCAAAAGATTTGAAGTTTCATTAGGTCCCATTTGTTTATTTTTGTTTTTATTTCCATTTCTCTAGGAGGCGGGTCAAAAAGGATCTTGCTGTGATTTATGTCATAGAGTGTTCTGCCTATGTTTCCCTCTAAGAGTTTGATAGTGTCTGGCCTTACATTTAGGTCTTTAATCCATTTTGAGTTTATTTTTGTGTATGGTGTTAGGGAGTGTTCTAATTTCATTCTTTTACATGTAACTGTCCAGTTTTCCAGCACCACTTTATTGAACAGGCCGTCTTTTCTCCATTGTATATCCTTGCCTCCTTTATCAAAGATAAGGTGACCATATGTGCGTGGGTTTATCTCTGGGCTTTCTATCCTGTTCCATTGATCTGTATTTCTGTTTTTGTGCCAGTACCATACTGTCTTGATTACTGTAGCTTTGTAGTATAGTCTGAAGTCTGAGAGCCTGATTAATCCAACTCCATTTTTCTTTCTCAAGATTGCTTTGGCTATTCGGGGTTTTTTGTGTTTCCAGACATATTGTGAAATTTTTTGTTTTAGTTCTGTGAAAAATGCCATTGGTAGTTTAATAGGGATTGCATTGAATCTGTAGATTGTTTTGGTTAGTATAGTCATTTTCACAGTGTTGATTCTTCCAGTCCAAGAACATGGTATGTCTCTCCATCTGTATCATCTTTAATTTCTTTCATCAGTGACTTATAGTTTTCTGCATACAGGTGTTTTGTCTCCTTAGATAGGTTTATTCCCAGGTATTTAATTCTTTTTGTTGCAGTGGTAAATGGGAATGTTTCCTTAATTTCTGTTTCAGATTTTTCATCATCATTATATAGGAATGCAAGAGATTTCTGGGCATTAATTTTGTATCCTGCTGCTTTACCAAATTCATTGATTAGCTCTAGTAGTTTTCTGGTAGCATCTTTAGGATTCTCTATGTATAGTATCATGTCATCTGAAAACAGTGACAGTTTTACTTCTTTTCTGATTTGGATTCCTTTTATTCTTTTTCTTCTCTGATTGCTGTGGCTAAAACTTCCAAAACTATGTTGAATAACTGTGGTGAGAGTGGGCAACCTTGTCTTGTTCCTGATCTTAGTGGAAATGCTTTCCGTTTTTCACCATTGAGAATGATGTTGGCTGCAGGTTTGTCATATTCAGTCTTTATTATGTTGAGGTAAGTTCCCTCTGTGCTTACTTTCTGGAGGGTTTTTATCCTAAATGGTGTCGAATTTTGCCAAAAGCTTCTTCTGCATCTATTGAGATTATCATATGGTTTTTATCTTTCAATTTGTTAATATGGTGTATCACATTGATTGATTTGCATATATGGAAGAATACTTGCATTCCTGGGATAAACCCCACTGGATCATGATTTATGATCCTCTTAATGTCTTTTGGGTTCTGTTTGCTAGTATTTTGTTGAGGATTTTTGCATGTATGTTCATCAGTGATATTGGCCTGCAGTTTTCTTTTTTGTGACATCCTTGTCTGGTTTTGGTTTCGGGTGATGGTGGCCTGGTAGAATGACTTTGGGAGTGTTCCTCCCTCTGCCTTATTTTGCAAGAGTTTGAGAAGGATAGGTGTTATCTCTCCTCTAAATGTTTGATAGAATTTGCCTACCATCTGGTCCTGGGCTTTTGTTTGTTGAAAGATTTTTAATCACAGTTTCAATTTCAGTGCTTATGATTGGTCTGTTTATATTTTCTATTTATTCCTGGTTCAGTCTCAGAAGGTTGTGCATTTCTTCCAGGTTGTCCATTTTTTTGGTGTATAGTTGCTTGTAGCAATCTCTCATGATCTTTTGTATCTCTGCAGTGTCAGTTGTTACTTCTCCTTTTTCATTTCTAATTATGTTGAATTGAATCTTCTCCCTTTTTTTCTTGGTGAGTTTGGCTAATGTTTTATCAATTTTGTTCTTCTTCTGGAAGAACCAGCTTTTAGTTTCATTGGTCTTTGCTACTGTTTCCTTTCATTTCATTTTCATTTATTTCTGATCTGATTTTTATGATTTCTTTCCTTCTGCTAACTTCGGGGTTTTTTTGTTTTTCTTCCTCTAATTGCCTCGGGTGTAAGGTTAGGTTGTTTATTTGAGATTTTTCTTGTTTCTTGAGGTAGGATTGTATTGCTATAAACTTCCCTCTTAGATCTGCTTTTGCTGCATCCCATAGGTTTTGAGTCATTGTGTTTTCCTTGTCATTTGTTTCTACGTATTTTTTGATTTCTTCAGTGATCTCTTGGTTATTTAGTAGTGTATTTTTTAGCCTCCATGTGCTTATATTTTTTACAGATTTTTTTCCTGTAATTGATACGTAGTCTCATAGTGTTGTGGTTGGAAAGGATACTTGATACGATTTCAATTTCCTTAAATTTATCAAGGCTTGATTGTGACCCAAGATATGATCTATTCTGGAGAATGTTCCATGAGCACTTGAGAACAAAGTGTATTCTGTTATTTTTGGATGGAATGTCCTATAACAATAAATTAAGTCCATCTTGTTTAATGTATCATTTAAAGCTTGTGTCTCCTTATTTATTTTCATTTTGGGTGATCTGTCCATTGGTGAAAGTGAGGTGTTAAAGTCTCCTACTAGTATTGTGTTACTGTTGATTTCCCCTTTTATGACTGTTAGCCATGGCCTTATGTATTGAGGTTCTCCTATGTTGGGTGCATAAATATTTACAATTATTATATCTTCTTCTTGGATCGATCCCTTGATCATTATGTAGTGTCTTTGTCTCTTGTAATAGTCTTTATTTTAAGGTCAATTTGTCTGACATGAGAATTGCTACTCCAGCTTTTTTTTGATTTTCATTTGCATGGAATATCTTTTTACATCCCCTCACTTTCAGTCTGTATGTGTCTCTAGGTCTGAAGTGGGTCTCTTGTAGACAGCATATATATGGGTCTTGTTTTTCTATCCATTCAACCAGTCTATATCTTTTGGTTGGACCATTTAATCATTTTACTTTGAAGGTAAGTATTGGTATGCGTGTTCCTATTACCATTTTCTTAATTATTTTGGGTTTGTTATTGTAGGTCTTTTCCTTCTCTTGTGTTTCCTGCCTAGAGAAGTTCCTTTAGCATTTGATGTAAACCTGGTTTGGAGGTGCTGAATTCTCTTCACTTTTGCTTGTGTGTAAAGGTTTTAATTTTCTGTCGAATCCGAATGATATCCTTGCTGGGTAGAGTAATCTTGGTTGTAGGTTTTTTCCCTTTTATCACTTTAAATATATCCTGCCACTCCCTTCTAGCTTGCAGAGTTTCTGCTGAAATATCAGCTGTTAACCTTATGGGGATTCCCTTGTATGTTATTTGTTGCTTTTCCCTTATTGCTTTCAATATTTTTTCTTTGTATTTAACTTTTGACAGTTTAAATCATATGTGTCTTGGTGTGTTTCTCTTTGGATTTATGTTGTATGGGACTCTCCGCTTCCTGGACTTCATTGACTGTTTTTTTTCTCATATTAGGGAGGTTTTCAACTATAATGTCTTCAAATATTTTCTCAGTCCCTTTCTTTTTGTCTTCTTCTTCTGGGACCGCTATAATTCAAATGTTTGTGCATTTATTGTTGTCCCAGAAGTCTCTGAGACTGTCCTCAATTCTTTTCATTCTTTTTTCTTTATTATGCTGTGCGGTAGTTATTTCCACTATTTTATCTTCCAGGTCACTTATCCGTTCTTCTGCCTCAGTTATTCTGCTATTGATTCCTTCTAGAGAATTTTAAATTTCATTTATTGTGTTGTTCATCATTGTTTTTTTGCTCTTTAGTTCTTCTTGGTACTTGTTAAATGCTTCTTATATTTTCTCCATTGTATTTCCAAGATTTTGGATCATCTTTACTCTCATTTCTCTTAATTTTTTTTCAGGTAGACTCCCTATTTCCTCTTCATTTGTTTGGTCTGGTGCGTTTTTACTTTGCTCTTTCATCTGCTGTGTATTTCTGTTTTTTCATTTTGATTAACTTACTGTGTTTTGGGTCTGATTTTTGTAGGCTGCAGGTTCATAGTTCCCGTTGTTTTTGGTGTCTGCCCGAATTGGGTAAGGTTGGTTCAGTGGGTTATGTAGGCTTCCTGGTGGAGGAGGGGTTCGGTGCCTGTGTTGTGGTGGATGAGGCTGTATCTTGTATTTCTGGTGGGCAAGACCACGTCTGCTGGTGTATTTTGGGGGTGTCTGTGACCTTATTATGATTTTAGGCAGCCTCTCTGCTAATTGGTGAGGTTGTGTTCCTGTCTTGCTAGTTGTTTGGCATGGGATGTTTAGCACTGTAGCTTGTTGGTCATTGAGTGGAGCTCGGTCTTAGCATTGAGGTGGAGATCTCTAGCAGAGCTCTCACTGATTGATATTACATGGGGCAAGGAGGTCTCTGGTGGTCCAGTGTCCTGAACTTGGCTCTCCCGCCTCAGAGGCTCAGGCCTGGCACCCGGCTGGAGCACCGATACCCTGTCAACCACATGGCTTACACATAAATGGGTTAAATTTTCCAATCCAAAGGCACAGGGTGGCTGGCCTTCTGTAGTCTTCTCTGTCCTCCAGCCAGATGTTGTCCTCTGGGCCTGGTCGATATGGAGAGCCTGCTTTGGATCCAGGTCCAGCTGCATTCCCTAGCATCTAGAAGAAGCAGCCACCGCCCCCATCCTCCCCTATCCCCGCCGCAACTTGTCACCATCCTGGAGTGCCCAAGCCTCTGCCCTCATGCTCTAATTGGTGTTTTCATTCCTAATACTGTCACTTTTAATTGTTTATTGAGATATGATGTACATACATAAAGTTCATCTGTTTAAAGTCTACAGTGCAATTACTTTTAGTATATTTACAGAGATGTACAACAATCATCATAATGTAATTTTAGAATATTTTCATCATTCTTTATACCTATTAGCAGTCACTCTTCATCCACAACCTGCCCTGGCCCTAGCCCTAGGCAACCAATAATCTACTTTGTATTTCCATAGATTTGCCTATCCTGCACATATCATAAAAGAGATCATACAATATGTAGTCTTTTTGTAACCAGCTTCTTTCATTTATCATCATGTTTTTGAGATTCATCCATGTTGTAGCATGTGTTAGTACTTTATTGCTGTATAATATTCTGTTGTATGGATATACCATATTTTGTTTACCTTTTTATCAATGGATAGGGATTTTGGTTGTTTCCATGTTTTGACTAGAAGGAATAATACTACTATGAACATGTGTGAATAAAGTTTGCATGGCTATATGTTTTCACTTCTCTCCAGTATTTTTCCAGGATTACGTTGCTGCATCATATGGTATCTGTATGTTTAACTTTTTGAGGAACTGCAAACTGTTTTCTAACAAGGATCCACCATTTTATATATCTCTAGCAATGTACAAAGGTTCATCTTTTTCCACATCCTTGCCAACACTGGTTATTATCTGTCTTTTTGATTATAGCCATTCTAGTTAGTGTGAACTGGTACTTTATGTGGTTTTGCTTTTCATTTCCTTAATGACTAATGATGTTGAGTATCTTTTTTTGTGTTTAATAATCATTTATATATCTTCTTGGAGAAATGTCTGTTCAAATCCTTTGCCCATTTTTTATTGGATTATTTGTGTTATTATTATTGAATTATTTATTATTGAGTTACAAGAGCTCTTTATAAATTGTAGCGTCAAGTCCCTCACCAGATATATGATTTGCAAATATTTTCTCCCATTCTGTGGGTTGTCTTTTCATTTTCTTAATGATGTTCTTTGACAAAAGTTTTTTATTTTGATGAAGTCCAATTTTTCAGTCTTCTTTTTTGTCACTTGTGCTTTTCGTGTTTTATCTAAGAAATTATCATGTAACTGAAGGTCACAAAAATTCACTCCTATTTTTTAATCTAAAAGTTTTACAGTTTTTTTTGTGGTAAAATGCACATAATGTAAAATTGACCATTTTAATCATTTTAAAGTGTGTAATTCAGTGGCATTAATTTCATTCACAATGTTGTACTACTGTCACCACTAGCTCATTCATTCTAGAAGTATTTCATCATCCCAAATGAGAACCCCATACACATTATACAGTAACTCCCCTATTTCTTTCCCCCCCCACAAACCACAAGTACACTTTCCTTCTCTGTGGTTTGTCAGTCTGGATATTTATATAATTGGAATCATGCTATATGAAGCATTTGTGTCTAGTTTCTTTCACATAGGATAATGTTTTTAAGATTCAGCCATGTTGAAGCATATATCATTACCTCATTCCTTTTTATGGGTGAATAATATTCCATGGTATGGTGTTAACGTGAATATGTAAACATATCCTCTAGGAAATGGCCCCTAGATTTTTTATTTCTTTATTGCAGGCTGAGATCTGGTAGCTCAGAAGATCTGGTAGCCTGCCAGAACCAAACTCAATTTTTTACACATGTAATCACTTAAAAAATAGCCCAAACAAGCAGATTTTTAGCCATGTAGAGCCTGCTTGTTTTGCATACTCCACAAAACCTCACTGAAAGCTGTTACTCACTGATAAGATAGCACCTCATAGTTATAAGACCCCAAGCTGCTACCCACTTCATAGTTCTCTGATCCAGAGACTTCTTATTGCTCCTGAGTGACATCACCTGCATAGGTAGGTCCTCTCTCTAATCCCTCTCTCCTTTGGGAGTTTCCTTGCCTTCCTCCCCTTATCAATAGCTACCCACATACTGTAGCCTCTGGACGGACTGCTGCTGTCAGGGACTTCTCCCACATGCAAACCTGTCAAAACATCACCCAGTAAAGCTTGTGTGTGCTACTGCCAACTTGTGGTCAGGTCTTTTTGCTATATCAGCCCCCAGCTTGAACCCTTATACCTAGATATTACCACATTTTGTTTATCAGTTCATTCATTGTTGTACATTTGGTTTATTTCTACTTTGGGCTATTGTGAATAGTGCTGCTGTGACATTTGTGTGAAAGATTTTGTTTGAACATCTGTTTTCAGTTCTTTTTGGTATGTATCTAGAAATGGGATTAGTGGGTCATGTGGTAATTGTATGTTTAATTTTTCTGAGGACACATCAAAATGTTTTCCACAGTGGCTTTATCATTTTACATTCCTACCAGCAGTGTATGAGGGTTCCAATCTCCAAATTCTTAACAACACTTGTTATTTTCCAGTTTTTAAAAAATTATTAAGTCCATTTTAGTGAATGTGAAATGATATCTCACTGTGGTTTTGATTTTCCTGTGCTTATTGGCCATTTGTATATCTTATTTGTAGAAAGGTCTATTCAAGCCCTTTCACCATTTTTGGTTGGTTGGTTGGTTTGGTTGGTTGGGTTTTGCTGTTGTTGTTATTTTTGTTGAGCTAGTCTGTAGTTTTAACTCTTATTTTTAGGTTTGTGATCCACATTGAATTAATTTTTCTGTATTGTGTGAGGTGGGAGTAGATATTCATTCTTTTGCATGTAAATATCTAGCACCATTTGTTTAAAAGACTATTCTTTCCCCATTGAATTGTTTTGGCATCCTACTTGAAAATCAGTGATCATACATATTAAGGTTTATTTCTGCAATTTTAATTATCTTCCATTGAGCTATATGTCTATTCATATGCCACTACCACACTGTCTTGATTACTGTAGTTTCGCAGTTACATTTTGAAACCAGGAAGAGTGAACACACAAACTTTCTTTTTCTTTTTCAGAATTATCCTGAGTCCCTTGCATTTCCAAATGAATTTTAAGATCAGTCTGTAAATTTATTTATTTAACCATGAAATTCTCTACTATTTTATTTTATTATTTCTCTCACTTTGTTTCTCTTTCTAGAACTTCTGTTAAGTAGATTCTGAATTCCCAACTCATTAGGGTTAGATGGGTCTACCCTCCACATCTATTGACTTTTCCCCCTTATACTGTTTATTCCTTTGCCTTTTTTGTGTGTTCTGAGAGAATCTCTCCTCTTATTATTCCAGGTATATTATTCACCCTTCAGCTATTTTTAATACACTATTAGATACTATTTTAAAAATACTGCTGTAAATTTTTAATTTCCCAAATTTATGATGGGCTCTCTTTCCTCTCACATATAGATTTCATATCCTCTCTTATTTGTTTCTTCACCTGGGAATTCCTTCATTAGTTTAACTTAGTGCCTTTGTTTCATGGTGTTTTTTAAATGTTTTCTCTGAAACTTTGGTGATTCTTGTTTAGAGGGTGTGTGTGGGAAAGCTCATGTTTTCAGAACTCCTATACTATTCTTTTGAGGACAGGATCTACCCTCTATTAATTTTGGTGGAAAAGTACATTGGTTGTATGTGACATTGTTTTCTTCTTGGTTTTGGTTGTCTCATATATCCTATATCAATAACTCCATGGGGAAATGCTCAACCAGTCAAGGTTTCCTAGCTTGCATAGTTAGCCCCTTGGTAATTAACACTGTGGTCTACTCCACAGCTCAAGTAGAACAGGGGAGGGGAGAACAATCCAGTGGCTCTGCTATGGGTTCTCTATCAGTTGTTCATTATTTTCCTCAGTAACCATTTCTGTTTGTTTTATTCATTGCCTATGATCTTGGATTGCTTTCCTTGCTGTAGCACTCTTTTGTAGTCATACCAATTTGATGGTGTCTACTTTCTAGTTTTTAGGAATTTCTCATCATTTTATCATTTGTGTCTGTTTTTTCTTTTGTCCGCTCCTTTATGTCTTAACTCTCTTAAAAGACTTTTATTAGATTATAGTTGGAGAGTTATTTAATAGGATGTATGTCTTCTCAGTTCACTATTTTGATACAAATTTGCCTCATAAGCACTTTTAAGCACCTTAGAGCTTAATTGTTTTCTAATAGGAAACTTATATGTATATCTATGGACTTGTATGAAGATTGTATTTTCTCTGTATATAAATCCCTTTATCCTACTATGGGAATGTATATTGTATGTGTGCTTAAATGTGTATTTATGTATTTATGCCTCTGTGTGTGTGTGTGTGTGTGTGTGTGTGTGTGAGTGTGTGAGAGAGAGAGAGAGAGAGAGCAAGTTCATTATATACTTTGATTGTCATGATTAACCTATCATCCCCGGCTGCAACTATTTATTTAGGATATTTATATTTAAATATCTTAATTCAAAGTATTTATATTTAAGCTCTTGAAAATAAGAAAAACAACAAAATTAAAGGAAAAAATACGAGCAAAAAGGAATCTTCCCAAGATACATGTACTCTTTTTTTTTTTTTTTTTTTTTTTGCGGTACGCAGGCCTCTCACTGTTGTGGCCTCTCGCGTTGCAGAGCACAGGCTCCTGACGCGCAGGCTCAGCGGCCATGGCTCACGGGCCCAGCCGCTCCGCGGCATGTGGGATCTTCCCGGATCGGGGCACGAACCCGTGTCCCCTGCATCAGCAGGCGGACTCCCAACCGCTGCGCCACCAGGGAAGCCCCATGTACTCTTTATAATAGAAGAGAAGAGGTTAAGCTAATGAAAAAATTATAGAAGTACTGATTCCTGGCTCCCATCCATTTCAGACACTATTCAGGTTAAATATGAATGTCTGTTTGGTTATAACAATGTTTTCATATTTTTCATGTGTGCAAATGATTCCCTTGCTGTCTCTCTCTATGTGACTGTATAAATTTGTACTTTCTGTTATGTGTTTTCAATCCAAGTTATAAATTTTAAAAACCTGTGTTCTCTTTCTCAGAATTATCTTCATCTTCAATTTTCTGGAGCCCTTTCCAAGGAAAGATAACCCTGTCTAATAAAGTTGTTTTATTCTTGTATGATAAATAACGTATAATTATATTTTAAAAACTAATATTGAAGTTTGTTTAAAATATCTTTAAAATATTGAAGGAGAAAGAATTTTTTAAGACATCTTTTGTAGATGACGTAGAAGACGTAGTTACAAACAAAAACTTCTGTAAGGCTCATCCCAGCAAGGTTATTCCTATCTAAATAATATAGTGATTGAAGGAGAAAATATAAGCTAGAGTGAAATGATATTAAGTACAGTTGCCACAAGAATCATTTTTTTATTGGATAGATATTATTGTTGGACTTGATAAAAATTTCATTGATCACCCTCTGGCACATTTTGTCCTTTATTTCCCATGAAAGGAAGAACAAATGAGAAAAACTAAAGAGCATTTCAGAAGTAAGTCACACAATTCTTAGAAATCCACATATCAAGAATGTCAGTTTATTCCCTGGAGACAAATGGTTAGCAGGTTCAGTAACAACTGTGAGCTACATCAACAGAGTTCTCCAGAGATAAGCCCTGATTTTATAAATATAAGACTAAAAATCAACATTTTGATTCTACTGTACAGGCTCTAAGAATCCAGAATATACCATGGATCTATGGTTTAAGAAGCAGGAACAGAGCTGGACTCTGAAGCTTAAAGGATAGAAATCTAAAGAGCTCACACCATAACAAAATATAAGTAGACTAAAATAAGTAAAGCTTAATGTGAGTTTATTATTATAATTATATAGATCTTTACATTTATTTTACTCTTGCTCTGTATTTTAGTGCATACATTATATCTATTGATTGAGATTAATTGAAGTTTATACCATTCACATTTACTAAGTGTTACTATAATAAGCAGGTACTATAATAAATGTGGAGAACAGGCATTGTTACTGCATTTATCAAATAACAGTCCATAGGGACCAGGGTATTAAACAATCTGTTAAAAATTAGGCTAATAAGTGTTACAGTAAGGAAAGCACAGGTACTATATGAAGAGATAGCAGGGGTACCTCGCTGAGTCTGGGAGTGGGTTGAGGTTTAAGGAAAAATTTCTTAGAGGAAATGTTAGTGGATAAATGAATGAAGATAAAGACCTAGATAGAAAAGTCAGGAGAGGTAGAAAGAGAAGGAACAGTATTTCAAATAAAGGAAACAGACTGTGTGCAGAGTCTGTAAAAGAAAGTATTACACATTCAAAAGGTGGAAAGGAGTTAGCTATGGCTGGATGAAAGGGTGTGAGGCCAGAAAGAACGGGAGCAAAAGCTTTAGCTGTTCAAGGCCAGATAATGAAGGGATTCATGACTGTCCTAAGGTATTTACGCAATCCTAAGGGAACTACAAAGCCACTGAACAGTCTTAATTAGAAGAGTTTCTTCACTAGGTTTGCATTTCAGAAAGATCACGCTGATTTCTACATGGAAAATGTGCTTTGAAGAAGTAAACTGCAGGAAATGAGAGCAGTTAACAAGCTTTCGTTGTAATCCATGTAAGATATGATATGATGGTGTCTGAGACTGGCATGGTAGCAATATGGGTGGAATTATTTGGACAGATTGGGAGACAGAATGTAAAACTTCAGAGGATTTGATAATTAACTGTATAAGGGAGAGCCAAACAAAGAAAATTCAGTCAGTCTTGGCAACTAGATTCTTAACTAGGACAACTAGGGAAATGATGGTACATTCCACTAAGTTTGGACCCACTAAGTACTATCAGATCAACTTTACAGTTCAGAGTTATCATAGATTGGTTTATTCCCTTTATTCCAGAAAGAAGGACACTGAGCCTTAGAGAGTTTGGATGACTTATATGATATCCCTAGTTACTTAGTGGCATGTTAAACCTCACTCAATTTAATGTTCGGGTGTTTAGTAGTTATGAGTTTTTACTTTCCATTATTTGGATCTCAAATTATCCTAATTATTTCATTCAATTGTCAATATTTATTCAGTTGCATTTAAAATGGAAAAACATTGAGAATTAAAGTCAACAAGTTGTAGTTCCTGTCCTTAAGGAGTTTGCAGTCTACATTCCTGATTTGCAGCAAGTAGTGACTAGGGAGAAATACACTAGTTGAGACTTGCCTTACAACTACATTCATATGAATACATTCACATGGCAAATAATGCATTGTCTGAGAAGCAGTGTTAAATTTCACAGTCTTGACATGTTTTTTACTTTTCCATTTTATTGGGAATTTTTTTCTAAAAAAGGAAAAATTGGTACTGTAGTAGAATGCGTTTGTTGCCTTTCACTATCCATTCTTCTCCCCACCGGAATGCCAATATTTAGCTAGGCAAATTGACACACATTTTTTTTTTTGGCCACGCAGCATGACTTGTGTGATCTTAGTTCCCTGGCCAGGGTTTGAACCCAGACCCTTGGCAGTGAAAGCATGGAGTCCTAACCATTGGACCGCCAGGGAATTCCCAACACACCATTTTCAAAGTACATTTCCTAGCCCAACTTTCACCTAAGTGCAGTCATGTGATAACTCTAAACAATGAGAAACAATGAAACCTATCCTGTGGGACTCCTAAGATGTTCCCTTAAAGAGAGGATGTATACATTTCTCCACTTTTTCCTATCCTGCTGTCTGGAGTGCAGATGTAGCATCTGGAGCTCATGCAACCATTTTGGATTGTGTAGATAAGGGTGACACGCCAGTGGTGGCAAAGCAGTAAACTGAAGGCACCTTGAGGCATGATGACATCACAGAGCCCTCATAGAAGTCTGGGATCAGAAACATCAGACTTCTTTTGTGTGAAAAAGAAATATATTTGGTTTAATCACATATAATTTTTTATAAGTAGCCAAACCTATTCCTAATTTATACTTCCTCAAGCAACAAACCAGAGTCTGCAATTGTTTGGTCAGGAACTCTTTTTGGCTCAACCAAACCCCAGCTAAAGGATTGTCCCTGCACTTATTAAAAGGACAAGCACAGAAAATTGTATTTTTGTTATGCAAGTGGAGAACCAGGAGCAGGAAATTACTTCCCCATCAAAATATTAACAGACCGTGAGGAAAGATTGCATGATTTTGTCTCCCACTATACTTAGAGATGATACACTCATATGTTCATACTCTGAGGAAAACAGCAGCCAGTGATGTGCCCCAGGGACACTAAATCCCAGGATACACATATGAAAGGAAAACATAATCTTCTTCACAGGTCTCTTCCTTTCAGTTAAAGATAACATCTCTCTTAGTCCAAGGCTAAGAATTGATCACCTAACTTCACTAACCCAATTATTGATTTGTATACCTTGTCCTACCTGTCCCTTTATCAACTGATCTCCATAGGATGAATTAGTAAATTTGCCATATAAGTATTTTTGGTCTTGGTTTGTCATCTTGAGTACTGTTGTGTTCAGAACCCATCTCTCTTTCTTCATAAGAAAAATGTATCTAAGGGAAAGCCTTAATAATTATTTCAAAAGGTTAATAATTAAGTATTAATTTTAATAAGGTTGATTTAAAGTTTCAAAAGTGCTATGAATTTATTTAAACAAAACTTCTGTCCTATACAGAATGAGAGAATAAACAGAAGCATAGTCTTTTCACCAAATCCTGCCATATTTTAATATACCAAATTCAATAACAAAACATGGCAATATATCTATATTTTTGTACTGAAAATATGTAACAAATAATGTTTTCTGCTCCATTATATATCTTAGAAGACGAGTGAGTACAAAAATTGATTTATGATTATCATAAATCACTTGTCAATTATGATCTTATATATGGCATGAGAATTAACTTTATTACTGAGGAGACAAGAAATTGTTGATAAAACAGGTAATCACTCAATACTCAGGATATCCAACAGATAATTGATCTGCACCTATATCTTCTTCATTCTTATAATTGTCCAGAAGTGACAAACATTGCCAACCATTTTTTTCCTAGACAATATAATTGTCAAATAGCCAATTAGACTTGGAGTTTGAGATCAATATTTTGATAGCTCTTCAAGATAAAGCATTCTTTTGATAGTGTCCAAAATTAAAGGCTACATTAAGAGGAATATTTTCAATAAGTGATTTAGCACTGCGCCTGGCATATTATAATTAATGATATGTCTATAACATTGCCAGAGCATTAAGTGGAAATTACTAACAAATGCTGTTGCATTTTCACTTCTGCTTTGATGATTTGTTTTACATTAAAGTAAATGAGGTAAAATTAACACGAGCTCATAATATAGCAGCCCATTTAATTTGGTTGAATAGTTTTCAACCTCTTTCAAGTACACATTTCATTTCAATGATAATAAAATGAGACCAGTTACTGTTTTAAATTTTAGAACAAATAATTTTGTGTATACTTTTAAGTTTCTTATTGATACCTGTTATTCTCTCAGACTCAAGACAAAATATCTTAAAATACTATAAAAATCAGGTGTTAGTCAAAACTTCTTTCGTATACAATGAGAGAAAGAAATCCTGAGGAAAATACCATTTATTTTCTGGAAATAAAATGTGCCACATTTCCATTTTAACTAAGAATATTTCACTGTATTTATCATTAAGCATTTCTACTTGCTTTTCATCAGAAAAGTATTTTTTGTTCATTTTCCCTTTCGTGTGCTTACTGAGAGAAGAATATATTTACTTTAAATGGAACCAGTTACTAAACATTAGGAGTCACTTGAAAGGAAAAAAAAAATCTTTCTAAAAGCTTCTTACTTTCAGAGGGCACAAAATATAAAACCAAAATGAAAACAAACCCCAGAATCTCTGAGGTAGCTATTTTAAAACAATGTAATACAAAGTAGAAAACATATAGCTAAAATGATAAGCAAAAAAGAGTATGTGATATTATCACTTAAAGGAATGATAGGTATGGGTAAAGATAGGCGAAGTTCTGAGGAAGAGGTGTACATGGCAAAGATGAACACGTGTTCTGATCCTAGTCACAGTAGGAGGTAAAGGGTCATAGCAGGACGAAAAGCTTGTGGCAGATCATTCCTGTGCTAAATTGTCAATGTGTTTTTAAATTAAAAAAAAAAAGTCCATATGTTGCATTTCTTTTGGGGAGGTAGAATTGGGCAGTTTGAAACAATGAGACATGAAAGTGTAGGGGAAGATACTCTTTTTTGTCTACACTTCACTATTTGCATTTCTACAGCACCTGTTGTCTAAATAGTCAGTAAAAATGAATGCGCATTGATTTTGACCCACAACCTTGCAAAGAAGTAGGAAGGGAATATCATCAGTACCAGGCCGAGGGGGGAGGCAGGCAATCTCCTTGGAGCCACCTATCTGCAGCGCTCCATTTTTCTGGTATAAGGACCAGGTGAAGGTAAAAAATTCTTTGTGTTTGGGTTGAAGGTATGCCTTAAACAACAAAGAACTAAGCAGGCTGACATCCTGTCAGGATGGGAGGAGAATGTGTGACATGGATAACAGGCATATTCCAAGTGGAGTTTACACTCTGCTCTCTTAGCTTATGAATTTGCCGCTTGGAGGCATTCTGAGCTCATTCCTTGTGCTGTGTCGACAGGTGTGTGCACTGTGCCCTTCTTTTGTTGACTTTTAAGGGAGAAGCAAGGGCAGTCTCAGAGGAGAGGAACAGAAACTGACTGGGAGGGGACCTCATGTTTTTCTTTGATTTGACTCTGGAGCCTATAACGTTTGGCTGCAGCTCTAAGACTGATCTAGCCCTGCCTTCACCATGTTGGGTTGCTGGCAATGAGGCACTTTGCTTTACATAATCCACAAACAGTATTTATGGTTCCAGTGTTCTCAACTGTGTGTAATCTTGAAGATGCGTTGTAATACTTTTAACAGTTCCCTGTGGAATGTTGGGATCCATATTTTGAATTTTTGTTTGGTTGCCTTAAATGGAAGGATTAAACCACATTTCATAGGTGGAAATTTAGAACTTTCCAGCTGAACCCTCTTACATGTGGAGGCGATTACATACAAGGTAATTTAAAAATCCCTTGCTGTTTTTCAAAGCCATAGTAGCAAAACAAACAAACAAACAAAAATAAACAAACCCATAAATGCTTCTTTATATAAAAGTTGTCATGGATTAAAAAAGTATAACACATTTCTCACAAAAGGGTTAAACTGCTTCTCTCTATTATTCACTATTTCTATGGCCATTAAGAGAATATTATTATACACATGGAAACTGCCTGGCAGGTGAGCAACTCCTGGCCCCTTGAATACTGCCTAGTCTCTGGCTTCACATTTGTCTTTTACCCTCTCTGGGACAGTGACCCCAGTTGATGCTCCAGAGCTTCTATTCTTATTTCAGGGAGTGAGGTAAACAGCTGACATTATATAATCATGCTGGTGTTAGGATGATAAGGACATATTCTGTGGTACTGTGGGTAGAAATGAAGGGAGGATTTAAAAGCCTTTTCCATAAAAAAGGAAACTGACAAACACTGATAATCCTCTGTGCAGGGAGAGGATGAGTCAAATCTTTCAAGCATGGTTCCCTTAGAAAAAAATAACTGGTAACATTAAGGAAGTCAAAGGGGAGCCGGTTAGAAGACGAAAATAATGAGTTTTTCATGTTTGTTTGTTTTTAACACGGTCAAAGTTGTGTTGAAATAGAAAAGTCAGCATTTCTTGAAGATAGTTGGGGTTGTGGCTTAAGTTAGGAGCTATAGAAAAATTATCTGGGAAGTGGCTACAAGGGCACCAATGTGAATGTCATGAGAATTCACTGAGGATAGAGATGGGGAGACAAAAGCAAGAGTCTGGAATCTGACCCTTGGGAAGTGTACACATTTGCAGGGCAAGGAGAGGAATTGCAGAAGGTGGTGGAAGAGCAAGAGTCGTGGGAGAGACGGGGAGAGAGTCACATGATTTCCCCTTGTCCCCTGATAGACGGTGACAAATTAAAGCATAAGCATAAAATGTATTCCTTTTTCCCTGGATTTTCATGTCTTATCTATAAGACGTATTTTTTTGAATGTTGTTTCTCTTCAGAATGTAACTCAGCATGACTAAGTAATGCTGAGGAGGAAATTTTATTTGATTGAAATGACTTTTTATGAGTTTATCATATGCTACTGTGTCCATATATTGTGGCAGCCATGGAAATATGCTCCTCAAATCTCCAAGAGAAACTCTTTGAGGAGCAGATTGACTGATAGTCCCAGCTGTCGCTTCTGGATCCACCACTGCTTTAGAGCAGTCTTCCTCGGGCTGTTCACAGTCAGTCACAAGTACAGTGTGGGTAATACTGCACACCATTCCTGCCCAACACTCTGCTAGGCAACTTTGGCTTGGCCTGGTGGAGCTTTTCACAGAACTGCACTGCTGTCTGAGGCTCTTCCCACTCCATCCCTCCATCCTGTTCCTTTTATGTGTAGCAAGCCTCCTCCTTGTCATTGTGCCTCAATCCTTCACAGGTGTTTCTCCCAATACATCTGTTGGTATCTGCTTCTCAGGTCCCGCACTGACACAATATATCAGACACAGCCAACGTTTAATAAGTGACCTCAGCGGTTCTGATAACCCTGATCCCTCAGAAGCAAGAGCCAACCTCCCTGAAAAGTTTATTTGAAATTAATTTGTTTCCCCCAACATTGTAGGGCTTAATCATATTCTATTTGGAGTAAGATCTTTGGGAAAGAACCTAGACTAAACTACATAGGGTCCCGCATGGTCTTGACTCTGCTATATTTGCCTTAGTTGTGTTATCAATTTCATCTCATAAGCCATAGCCATTTGGAAAGAATGGCAGACCCACATATTTTAAATTAGCTTCTGGCCTTTTAAGAATTTATTTTTTTTTAATTAAGGTAACACTGGTTTATAGCCTTATATAAGTTTCATGTGTACAACGTTATAATTCAGTTTCTGTATACATGACAGCATGTTCACTGCCAAAAGTATAGTTTCCATCCCTCACCATACTACTAATCCCCTTTACCCATTTCATCCTTCCCCAACCCCCTCTTCCCCTCTGGTAACCACCAATCTGTTCTCTATATGTTTGTTTTAGTTTAGTTTTGTTTGTTTATTTTGTTTTTCTAAATATTACACATATGAGAGAAATCATATGGTATTTGTCTTTCACCCTCTGACTCATTTCACTATGCATAATACCCACAAAGTCCATTATATTGTTGAAAATGGCAAGATTTCATCTCTTTATGACTGAGTAGCATTCCAGTGTGTGTGTGTGGGTGTGTATGTGTGGGTGTATACTCATATATATTACATCTTCTTTATCCGTTCATCTATTGATGGGCACTTAGGCTGCTTCCGTATCTTGGCTATTATAAATAATGTTGCAGTGAACGTAAGGGTGCATATATCTTTTTGAAATAGTTCGTTCACATTCTATGGATATTCCATTTGAAAAACGGAATAGCTGGATCAGATGGTAATTCTGTTTTCAATTTTTTAAGGAATATCTATACTGTTTTCCGTAGCAGCTGCACCAATTTACATTCCCACCAACAGTGTATAAAGGTTCCCTTTCCTCCCCATTCTCTTCAATTTTTTGTTTTTTTTTTAAATAACCATTCTAACAGGTGTGAGGTGATAACTCTTTACAGTTTTTATTTGCATTTTCCTAGTAATTAGTGATGCTGAACATCTTCTCGTGCTATTGGCTATCTGTTTGTCTTCTTGGAGAAATTTCTATTCAGATCCTCTACCTATTTTTTAATCAAGTTTTTTTTGTCATTGAATATTGTGAATTCTTCATATATTTTGGACATTAACCCCTTTTCAGATGTATGATTTGTAAATATCTTGATGTTTTCCCAGCACCACATGTTGAAGAAACTGTCTTTTCTCTATTGTATAGTCTTGCCTCCTTTGTCATAGATTAATTAACCATAAGTGTCTGGGGTTATTTCTGGGCTTACTATTCTGTTCCATTGATGTGTGTCTGTTTTTGTGCCAGTACCATACTATTTTGATTACTGTAGCATTGTAGTATAATTTGAAATCAGGAAGTGGGATACCTTCAGCTTTGCTCTTCTTTCTCAGATTGTTTTAGCTATTTGGGATCTTTTGTGTTTCCATACAAATATTAGAATCATTTCCTCTAACTCTGTGAAACGTGCCATTGGCATTTTGATAGGGATTGCACTGAATCTGTAGCTTGCTTTGGGTACTAGGGACATTTTAACAATATTAATTCTTTGAATTCATGAGCACAAAATATCTTTCTATATTTTTGTCTTTTCAATTTTTTTCATCAGTGTCTTAACAGTTTTCAGTGTACAGGTCTTTCACCTCTTTGGTTAAATTTATTCCTAGGTATTTTTTGATACAATTGTAATGGGATTATTTTCTTAATTTTTCTTTCTCTTAGTTTGCAACAGATATTAGTATATTGATTTTGTATTTTGCAACTTTACTGTATTCATTTATTATTTCTAATAGTTTTTGGTGGTGTGTTTAGGGGTTTTATTTGTATATTATTATGTCATCTGCAAATAGTGACACTTTTACTTCTTCCTTTCCAATTTGGCTGCCTTTTACTTCCTTAATTGCCTAATTTCTCAGGCTAGGACTTCCAATACTATGTTGAATAAGAGTGGCAAGAGTGGGCATCATTGTCTTGTTCTTGATATTAGAGGGATAGCTTTCAGTTTTTCACCATTGAGTGTGATGTTAGCTGTGGATTTGACATGTATGGCCTTTGTTATGTTGAGGTATGTTACTTCTATACCCATTTTATTGAGATTTTTAGCATAAATAGATGTTGAATCTTATCAAATGCCTTTTTTTTACATCTATTGAGACGATCATATGATTTTTATCCTTCATTTTGTTAACATGCTATATCATATTGATTGATTTGCGTATGTTGAACTATCATAGCATCACTGAAATAAATCTCACTTGATCATGGGATATGATCCATTTAATATATTGCTGTATTGCTAGTATTTTGTTGAAGATTTTTATGTCTATGTTTATCATAGATATTGGCCTGTGGTGTCCTTTTTTCATATTGTCTTTGTCTGTTTTTTTGATTTTAGGGTAGTGTTGGCCTCTTAGAATGTGTTAGGAAGCAGTCCATCCTTTTCAATATTTTGGAAGAGTTTGGTAAGAATAGGTATTAAATTTTATTTAATATTTGGTAGAATTTATCTGTGAAGATGTATGGTTTTGTTCTGGGGAGGTTTTTGATTAATGTTGCAGTCTCCTTACTAGTTATTGTATCAGTCTATTCAGATTTTCTATTTCCTCATTATTCAGTTTTGAAAGGTTATATGATTCTAAGATGTATGTTTCTTCTAGGTTGTCCAGTTTGTTGGCATACAGCTATTCGTAATAGTCTCTTACAATCCTTTGTATTTCTGTAATATCTGTTGGTTGTAACTTCTCCTCTTTCATTTCTCATTTTTTTCCATTATAGTTTATCATAGGATATTGAATATAGTTCTCTATGCTATACAGTGGGACCTTGTTGTTTATCCATTCTATATATTAAAGCTTACAAGTGCTAACCCCAACCTCCCACTCCATCCCTCCTCCAACCTCTCCCCTTTGGCAACCACCAGTCTGTTCTCTATGTCTGTGATTCTATTTCTGTTTCATAGATAGGTTCATTTGTGTCATATTTTAGATTCCACATATAAATGATATCATATGGTATTTGTCTTTCTCTTTTTGACTTACTTCACTTAGTATGATAGTCTCTAGTTGCATCCATATTGCTGCAAATGGCATTATTTCATTCTTTTTTATAGCTGAGTTGTATTCCATTGTATATATATACCACATCTTCTTTATCCATTCATCTGTCGATGGACATTTAAGTTGTTTCCATGTTTCAGCTGTTGTGTATAGTGCTGCTGTGAACATAGGGGTGTGTGTATCTTTTTGAATTATACTTTTGTCTGGATATATGCTCAGGAGTGGGATTTCTGGATCATATGATAATTCTATTTTTAGTTTTCTGAGGAACCTCCATAGTGTTTTCCACAGTGGCTGCACCAACTTACATTTCCACCAACAGTGTAGTGGGGGTTGCCTTTTCTCCACACCCTCTCCAGCGTTTGTTATTTGTAGACATTTTAATGATGACCATTCTGACTGGTGTGAGGTGGTACCTCATTGTAGTTTTTATTTTATTTATTTATTTTTGCAGTATTCGGGCCTCTCACTGTTGTGGCCTCTCCTGTTGCAGAGCACAGGCTCTGGACGCACAGGCTCAGTGGCCATGGCTCACAGGCCCAGCCACTCTGCGGCATGTGGGATCTTCCTGGACCGGGGCATGAACCCGTGTCCCCTGCATCGGCAGGTGGACTCTCAACCACTGCGCCACCAGGGAAGCCCCGTCATTGTAGTTTTGATTTGCATTTCTCTAATAATCAGTGATGCTGAACATCTTTTCATATGCCTATTGGCCATCTGTATATCTTCTTTGAATAAATGTCTATTTAGGTTTTCTGCCCATTTTTGGATTAGGTTATTTGTTTTTTTGTTGTTGAGTTTTCATTTCTCATTTTATTTATTTGAGCCTTCTCTCTTTTTTTCTTAGTATGTCTACCTAAAAGTTTTCAAATGTTTATCTTTTTCAAAGAACCAGCTCTCAGTTTCTTTAATCTTTTCTATTTTCTTTTAGTCTCTATTTCATTAATTTCTGCTCTGATTTTTACTATTTCCTTCCTTTTACTTACGTTGGGATTTGTTTGTTTTTCTTTTTCTTGTTCCATTAGGTTAGATTGTTTATTTGAGATTTTTCTTGTTTCTTGAGCTAGGTCTGTATTGCTATAAAATCCCCCCATAATACTGCTTTTTCTGCATCTTATTGGTTTTGATATGTCATTTTTATTTTCATATGTCTTCAGGTATTTTTTAATTCTTTCTTTTAGTTTTTCGTTGATGAAATAGTTGTTCAGTAGCATGTTATTTAGTCTCTGCATATTTATGATTTTTCCAGCCTTCTTCTTGTAGTTGATTTCTAACTTCATACCACTGTGGTCAGAAAAGATGCTTGATGTGATTTCAGTCTTCTTAAATTTATTATTTAGTGCCAAATATATGGTTGATCCTTGAGAATGTTCCATTTGCACCAAGGATAATGTGTATTCTGCTGCTTTTGTATGGAGTGTTCTGTGTATATCTGCTATCCATCTGATCTAATGTTTCATTTAAGGCTATTGTTTCCTTGTTGGTCTGGATGGTTGGTCTGTCCATTGATGTAAGTGAAGTGTTAAAGTCCCCTACTGTTATTGTGTTGCTTGGCACTTTAGCACAAGTTTTTTTGCTCTTCTTACCCGAGCTGCCTTTAACTATATTTGAGAATTGACACTTTCTACCCTCCACTGCCTCTTCCAGAAGTGTCACTTGTTCCCCTGTTGTTGCTGCTTGTGCCTCTGGTGTCACTGGTGACTTGCTGCTACCAGTATTGCTGCTGTTGCTGGATTTGTCACTGGGGGCACCAGGCGAGTGGTGTCTCCACTGTGCCTGGGGTCACCTGGGTCATGAGCACTGCTGCCACGGTGATGGAAGGGGGATAGTTGGAGGAAAGCTGGGCTTGAGGGTGCCTTTGCCATGTCTAGGGTTGTTAGCTTTGCAGGTGCTGCCACCAGGGCAGGGGGCTCAGAGTTGTGGGTTCCACTGCAGCTAGAGGGACTGGGGTGGCAGGTTCCATCTCTGCTGCTGCTTGATTCCCCGTGGACTGTGAGTACTGCTGCAGCTGGGAGGCCAAAATTGTTTGTGCTGCCTTTGCTTATGATACTGGGTTCTCTGTGACTGCAGGCTCAGTTGCCATGGTCAAGATTATAGATACCACCTGCACTTTTCCCCCAGTTCTACCTGCTATATGTGATCTAATCCACTCACCTTCAGCTGGACAGATGTGTGGATATCTCCAGCAACCTGGTATGTTGGATAGAAGAACTTTTGTTGAGTTATGGGTGTTTTACTAGTTGGAGATTGAAGGGAAGAGAGAAAGGAGGGAGCATCTTAACACCACCATAATGCTGACATCACTCCAAGAATTCATTTTTTAACTGAATTTGTAGCAGTAGTTCTGAAGACCCACTGATGTTTTTCAAATGATTAATAAATGGAAAACTTTATATCATTAAGAGATACTTATAAAATTTAACAAAAAAGTAAGTTAACAGTATCTTAAATTATGAAACGTATAGGGGTATTTCACATGACTGATTAACAAAACTGAATTACTCAAAGTGAATATGTTCTTAAGGAATAACTAGCTTCTGGGAATGGGCTAGGCAATTTAAAGTTGTTTTATCAGATAGTTTTTCAAATGCATGAATAGATGAATGAATTATTTATGCAAAATTGAAAAAAAAGCTTTATAGTCAGCGAATAGTTTTGGCATGAAGATAAAGATTTCCAAATAAATTGCCATCTCAGAATGTTAAATCACAACATAACTATGTGAGTTTATGCAAGTTGTCAATATATATCACATGCTTTATGTGAAAGGGCTAATGAGTTAGAATTTAGGAAATCAGGCTTTAACTCCCAGCTGGTTAGGTAACATTGGACTTCCTTTAACCTCTCTGTTCCTCAGATTTCTCAGCTGATATTTGAGTCCCTCGACATTTTAAAATCTATAATTTTATTCAGTTTATTTACAGGATATTATACACTAAAAAAACTGGCTCTATTTTTGTAACAGTTTGATGGACGTAAATTCATCATTAAATGGATACAAAAGCAATACTGCAATGGCTGCAAATTGTATACACCTACCTATATGTTATTTCAAATCCATTTCTCATCTGCTTCGCTCATAATATGGAATTCCTTTGAAGACAATGGTCCTTTCGTGCTAGTATTTTATTTCCTATAATGCATAGTATAGTAGATATTAAATAAACATTGTAGGATTGGATTGAGTATTTTGTATCAGTAGAAGGATTGTGAGGGGTTTCATGTCATGGTTGCTTGTGAAATACTTTTATAGCAGATATTAAATATTCAAATATTTGTGTAGTTGGATTGAATATTCTTTATCACTTGAAGGATTATGATAGATTTCAAGGCATGGTTGCTTGTGAAAACACTTATTGAAGGTAAGATTTCTGTGGTTCTAGAGGTATATGAACTCAGTCTTATAAAAATCATAAGTTATTTTCACTCTCTAAAGCAGTTATGAAACATGAAAAATTCATTTGAGTGTATGTTTCAATAATAAATGTAAACAATATCACATATAAGTGCCCAACAGTTATTTCCAACAGTGATTTAAATGCTATTCTTAGTTTACGAAGAAAGGAGGAAAATGACAGTGGTATTTAATTTTGTCTGTTATGTATCTGACACTTTATTAAGAACTTTATAACATCATTTCATTTAATTCTCACAATGGGACTGTGTTTTATCCACTTCAGTTTCCATTGAGGAAACTTAGAGGAGTTAAATTGCCCAAATCATACTGATGTTAATAAGCAGAATCAGGATTTAATTCAGTGGATCTGTCTCCAAATCTCGAAGATTTTCTACCAAAATAGAGAACCATATGCTTATGGTAGCTTAAAAGTCACTGGGTAAATCCCCAAATGTGGTTTCTTCCATTCTCCATTTAGTGAGAGACTCTGTCCTTGGTGCTGGATTGTAAAGGTTAAGAAAGACAAGGTCCCTGTTCTCATGAAGGTTATTGTCAAATGGGGTGGGTGGGTGAGGAGAGTCAATAAATAAATGAGATAATTTCAGATCCTTTCTTTTATTTCACACAAACAAACAAAAACCCCTAAGTGATATCTGGATTATTTCCTTGGCTTCCAGTAACTAAAAATAGAAAGCACATTTCTGTTAACTTAATGAAATTGATACCATAAAAGTCTACAGAAAACATCACATATAATGGTAAAATATTGAATGGATTTCCATTGAATATTAGAAAAAGACAAATATGAAAGAAGACCTGAATAAATAAAAACATACATTATATTTTTAGTTAGGAAAAATGTATTGTAAAGATGCCAGTCATCTATAATTTAATCCATACATTTTATGGACAGTGAAAACCCTAATGAAAGGTTATGAAAGTTGGCATCCGAAAAAATTAAAAAACATAAAGAATAACTAATTAAATTTTGAAAAACAAAAAATTATATTTGACAGGTCTTGCCATACCAGATATGGGCATACCTGATTTTATTGTGCTTCACTTTATTGCATTTCTCAGATATTGCATTTTTTTTTTTTTTTTTTACAAATTGAAGGTTTGTGGCAACCCAGTATCAAGCAAGCCTGTCACATCATTTTTCCAACAGTGTTTGTTCACTTTGTATTTCTTTGTCATATTTTGGTAATTCTCATGATATTTCAAACTTTTTCATTATTATAGTATTGTTATGTGATCTGTGATCAGTGATCTTTGATGTTACTATTGCAAAAAGATTACAACTTATTGAAGGCTCAGATTATAATTAGCATTTTTTAGCAATAAAGTATTTTTAAATTAAGTATGTAATTTTTTAGACATAAAGCTATTGCACACTTAATAGACTAAAGTATAGTGTAAACATAACTTTTTATATCCTCAGGGAAACCAAAAAATTTGTGTGATTCATTTCATTGCAGTATTTGCTTTATTGTGCTCTGGAATTAAACCTGCAATATCTCCAATGTATGCCTGCATAAAATAAACTACAAAACTATAGAACTTAAAAAAATGTAATATTGTTGGAAAAGGAGGTTATTGGAACAGAAGAAAAACCCAAGAAAATAGGGCCGTATGTGAGCAGCAATTACATTTGCAATAAAGATGGCATCTACAATCAATGAAGCATGATACACTGCTTAAACAGATGATATTGGGACAATTGGAAATGTAGTAGGAGAAAAATAGGTTAGATATAGATTTTCTCCCATGTACACACACACATACACACAAACATAAACTTCAGATTGTTTTAAGAACTAAACAAGCAAATACATTTATAAAGATTATATAAGGAAATATGAGGGAGCAGTTTAATAACCTTGCTGTTTTGTAATCTTAACCTGGAATGTGTATGCATGTATGTGTGTGTACATAGGATGAAATCTATATTCTAACTGTTATAGTGAAAGACCTAGAGATTTGACTATGGAGAAATTTAAATCTTTCACAGGACAGAAAATAAAATCACCATCAGTACAATTAAAAAATATGATATATTTGCATCTTCTATGTGAAGCAAAGGTTAAGCTTTTAAAAAATATGCAAATCAACTTTTTAAATGATAAGCCTTTGGGAAAAAGAGCAAAAGCCATAAAGAAATGATTCACAGGAATAAAAGAAGTTATAAAAATACATTCAACGTTGCTAGTTGTTAGGGAAATATAAATCAAAATGAAATGCTTCTTTTTGGTCACACATTAATAAAAGATTTTAAAATTCATAATCTAAGATTTTGGCACAGGAGAAAATATATTCTCATAAACTTCATGAGAGTGTAATTTGGTAAAGACTTTTTGTTGGGATACTTGTTAATATCTATCAAAACTTAAAATATTCCTACTATTAGAGTTAATGATTCTACTTTTCTTTCATGGTCAATGCAGTTAAGTGTCGTTATTCAATTTGCCTGTAAGGCACTAGGAGTAAGCCTTTGTAATATTTCCTAAATAGAAACTCCCGAGCCAGGAAGACCAGCCTTGAGTTAATCCCAGAGGATTTCACTTATCTGATAATAATTATCTAATAAATATCCACTTTAACTTAACCCATTTTAAATGGAGACCAAATTTCATAGAAAATGGTAAAATACAATATAATTAGAATTTTTGAGAAATAAAATATTATACAAAGAAATTTACGTGTTAAAGTTTAGCTTATAATTGCTTCTATGGGGTATTTCTTAGCACAAAATGCAGATCAAGATTTGACATTTTTGGTGTAGCATTTCTAATAACATTTTATAATTGCATGATATTGAATCCCCTTTTATGACTTTTACAACAAAACCACTGGCAGAACCTCAGTTATTTCAAAAGCTTCTCTTTTTACTTTAATAATGAAATAATTATTTTGAAACATCTATCATGTAACCGTAGGTGACAGTTTCTTCCTCTGCTTATGTTAACTGGTTTAACTATGCCATATCTCCATTGTAATCATTTTTGTGATTTTAGCATTTCTCCAGTTTCACTGCATGAAACATATTTCCTTGTGTGAAATTTGTGATATCATGTTAAAAATCAGTTTGCATTAATATTGCATACTATTTCAAAACAACAGATTCAAATGCAGCATTCAGTAATGAACAAGAGACAGATGATGAAGAACAGGGGAGGAAGGGAAAGATGCCAGTACTTCATAGTAAGGAAAATCTGAGAGAGGACTACTTTTAGGAGTATTATTTCATTATTTAATATTTTTATATCTCAACTTCAACTTCTATACACAATAAAATTGCAGAATTGTAGATATTAAAATTATTCTTTCATACATGTGCATTACTATGTAGATTGTAATAGTGCAAAATTTTGATCTATCTCAATGTCCCTTGATAAAGAAAGGATTAAATACATTATGGTATATGGCATTGAATATTCTTCATTTGCTAATTTATTCATACATTTGACAAGCATTTATTGAGTTCTTATTAGGTACCATACCCAAAAGAGACTAATTCCCAGAATCATCAATCAACTGGATCTAGCTGACATTTACAGAATAATTCAATCAGCAAGAGCAAAATGCACATTCTACTCAAGCTCACATGGAGCATTCACCAAGAAAGACTACATTCTGCTCCACAAAATATACATCAACAAACTTAAAAGAGTAGAAATCATGCACAGTATGTTCTCAGACCACAGTAAAATTGGAAATAGTTAACAGAAAAATAATTGGAAAATTTCAAAATATTTGGAGATTAAATAACACACTTCTAAAACCACATGCCTCTAAGAACAAGTCTGAAGAGAAAGTAAAAATATTTTTAACTAAATGAAAACAAGAATACAACTTAACAAAATTTGTGGGATGCATTGAAAGCAGTGTTGAGAGAGAATTTTATAGCACTGAATATGTATATTGGAAAATGAGAAAGATCTAAAATCAGTCTTCTAAGTTTCCACCTTAGTAAACCGGAAAAAGATAAGCAAATTAAACGCAAAGTAAGCTGAAGAAAATAAGTAATAATAAGAATTAGAGCAGAAGTCAATGAAGTTGAACACAGGAAACAATGGAGAAAATCAGTGAAACCAAAAGCTAGTTATTTTTTATTTTTATTTTTTAAGAAGATGTTGGGGGTAGGAGTTTATTAATTAATTTATTTTTATTTTGGCTGTGTTGGGTCTTCGTTTCTGTGCAAGGGCTTTCTCTAGTTGTGGCAAGCGGGGGCCACTCTTCATCACGGTGTGCGGGCCTCTCACTATCGCGGCCTCTCGTTGTGGAGCACAGGCTCCAGATGTGCAGGCTCAGTAGTTGTGGCTCATGGGCCCAGTTGCTCCGCGGCATGTGGGATCCTCCCAGACCAGGGCTCGAACCCGTGTCCCCTGCATTAGCAGGCAGATTCTCAACCACTGCGCCACCAGGGATGCCCCAAAGCTAGTTATTTGAAAAGAACAATAAAACCAATAAATCTCTAGTAAGGCAATCCAAGAAAAAAAGAAGAGACAGATTATTAATATTAGAAATAAAAGAGGAAACATCATTACTGATTCCATGGACATTAAAAAAAATAAGGAACAATGAATAACTCTGTGCCCATAAATTTGATCAGTTAGTGCAATGGACCAATTTCTCTGAAAGACACAAGGTACTAAAACTCACACAAGTATAAACAAATAACATGAATAGGTCCATATCTATTAAAGAAATTCAATTAATAATTGATAACCTTCCAAAATAAAAAGAACCAGGTACAGATTATTTCACTAATGAATTGTCCCAAACATGTAAAGAAGAAATGATACCAATTGTCTACTATATGTTCCAAGGAAGAGAAGCAGAGAGAATACTGTCTAAACTCATTCTATTAGACCAGCATTACTGAAGTCCCCAAACCAGATAAAGTCATCAGAAGAAAGGAAAACTATAGACCATGGACACAGATACAAAAATCCTCAACAAAATATTAGCATATCAAATCTAACAATATATAGAGATAATTGTACACCACGACCAAGTGGGATTTATCACAGGTATGCAAAGCTAGGCTGGGTCAACATTTGAAAATCAACTAACGTAATCCATCTCTTGATCAAGAGGCTAAAGAAGAAAAATCATATGATCATATCAATAAATGTAGAAAAATAATTTGGCCAAATCCATCACCCACTCATGATATAAAACTGTCAGCAAATTAGGAATAGAGGGGAACATTCTCAATCTGATAAAGAACATCTACAGAAAACTTGCAGTTAATATCAGACTTAATGGTAAAAAACTAGATGCTTTACCCCTAAGGTCAGAAACAAGGCAAGGATTTCCCCTCTCCTGACTCCTGTTCAACATCATACTTGAAGTCCTAGCTAATGCAACAAGAAAAGAAAAAGAAATAACAGATATACAGATTGAGAAGGAAAAAACAAAACTCTATTTGTTCACTAACAGATGACATGGTTGTCCTTATAGAAAAAATCAACAACAAAAAAATCCTGGAGCTAATAGATTATATCAAGTTTACAGGATACCAAGTTAATATAAAAGTCAGTTGTTTTCCTGTACACCATAAATGAACTATTGGAATTTAAAATTAGAGACATAATATCATTTATATTAGCACCAAAATAGTGACATACTTAGGCCTAAATCTAAAAAAAAATTGTATAAGATCTATATGAGAAAAACTATAAAATTCTTTTTAAAAAAATCAAAGTTGATCTAAATAATTGTACAACTATTTCATGTTCGTGGATAGGAAAACTCAATTATTTATTAAGATGTCAATTCCTTCCTACTTGATCATACATTCAATGTAAAGTCAATCAAAATCCCAGCAAGTTATTTATTTTTTGGATATCAACAAACCAATTTTAAAGTTTATGTGGAAAAGCAAAAAAACCCAGTTAGACAATACTGAATAACATGATACCAAAGAGGAAAAACAAAATCAGAAGACTGATACTGACTGACTTCAAGAATTGCTATAAACTGCAATAATCAAGATGGTATGGTACTGACAAAATAATAGGTGAATAGATCACCTAATAGAACAGAATAGAATGCCCTGAAAAAGACCCACAAAAATATAGTCAATTGATCTTGGACAAAAGAGCAAAGGAAATTCCTTGGAGAAAGGATAGTCTTCAATAAATGGTTCTGGAACAAATGAATATCCATATGAAATAAAAAATAGTAATGTAGACAGTGACTTTACACTGTTCACAAAAATTAACTCAGAATGGGCCGTGAAGCTAAATGGACCTAAATGGACCATAGACCTAAATGTAAAATGCAACATCAATATTGATTCATCAATTGTAAGAAATGTACTACACTAACTTGAGTTGTTAATAGTAGGGGCAACTATTCTGGAAAGGATAGGGTATATGGAAGGTCTCTGTATTATCTGCTCAATTTTCTGTAAACCTAAAATTGCTCTAAAATAATAAAGTGTATTAATAAAAAATAAACACAAATAAAAATCCATAAAACAAATGCATACCTTAATGAAATATTATAAGCGAAACATCCTTGAAACAATCACCTAGACTGAAACTTTGTCAACCACCATAGAAGCCCTGCCATGTATGCATCCCATTCCACAAAAGTAATCACTATCTTTTGCTTTTTTAAAAGCTTTTATTTATTTATTTATTTTGGCCACACTGCAGGGCATGCGGGATCTTAGCGTCCCGTTCCCCCCCCCACCCCCCGAACCCCTGCCCCGCCCCACCCCCACCCCAGGATTGAACCTGTGCCCCCTGCAGTGGAAACAGGGAGTCTTAACCACTGCACCGCCAGGGAAGTCCCAGTAATCACTATCTTGACTTTAATAGTAATCACTTTCTTGTGTTTTTTATGGCTTCTCATAAGCATCATAGTTTAGTTTTTCCACTCTAAAAATTTGATATATTTAAGTTTACAAAAATTTATAGCTGGCAATATTTTTAAAATATCACTATGTCTGGTGGAAAATAGATTATTTGCAGTGCAAAGATGGAAACAGGAGGAATCAGTAGACCATTAAAATGGCAACTTGGACAAGAGTGACAGAGAGGACAGATAGAAGGGATCCGTTTACATTTAGAAGATGGAGCCCAAAGGATTTGGTGATGCAGATGGAGTATAAGAGAAAGAGAGAATTGAAAATGACTGGAAGAAAAATGTTGCCATTTGTAGAAAGGGGAAAGGGCTGGAACAATTATTATTATTTTAAAAATCATAGGCAGATTCGTATTGGTTTTGAGGATATATGTTATATTATTAATTTAAACAGCCAATTTTTTTCTTGAAGTATAATGACATATTGAATAATATGAGAGTGTGTTCTCTTTTTTATCTTACAAAAATATATGTATATTTGTTTTACATGTTTTTATAATAGGAAAAATACGTAAAATAATACAAAAAATATACATAATTGATTACATGAGAAAAGGTGCTTTGCAGTGAGATGTGAGAGACTGTAAATTTTATTTTAGAACCTTCTGTATTCTTTGATTGTTAATATGAATTAATTATTTCTGTAATTCAAGTAACTGAAATTATGCATATGTGTATGTGGATATAGATTTAGTTTTGAACATACCAGTATTTCCTCATATTTAGCACACAGTTTGTAAATTTTTTTTTTTTTTTTTTTTGCGGTACATGGGCCTCTCACTGCCGTGGCCTCTTCCGTTGCAGAGCGCAGGCTCTGGACGCACAGGCTCAGTGGCCACGGCTCACGGGCCCAGCCGCTCCGCGGCATGTGGGATCTTCCCGGACCGGGGCACGAACCCGTGTCCCCTACATCGGCAGGCGGACTCTCAACCACTGTGCCACCAGGGAAGCACGGTTTGTAAATTTTTGATTATAAAATAGTTTTTAATATCATGACTTTAAATTTTAGGCAGTCATATGTGAAAAAATGACTCAGTAGGGGCCTAAGCACAGCCTCATGAAGTCCAAGTGAGGATGTGATCTTTGTGCAAGAGAGAGTTCTACAGTCCCAAACTTTCTACTTCTGTAGAAAGAATGTGTAAGTGCTCAGAGGAATGGTGGGTTGCTTGGAGTAGGACAAAGAGGATGACTGGTGACACTAGCCACTATAGAACAGGGCAGGACTGTAGACCTCTGTCATTATTGCTGGCTTATCACAAAGAGGCCCAAATAGGATGAAATATATCATAGGGAAACTAGGATAAACTGGATCTCTTCTCGCAAAATAACCATAATGGCAAGCCCTTCAAATCTTAGTAGATCTACTCCAGAAATAATGGCCAAAGAGATAGGGGTAGGGGAGGAGATAATTTGGAATTGATTCATTTTAAATCCAGAATTAAACACATGTAGATCAGGAAGCGTTTTGGAAAAAGAATGTGCACACGCATGTATACATACACACACATACACACACGCAGCGTGACAGAGGGAATGAGAAAGAGGCAGAGACAAAAACAGAGAGAGTGAGAAAGAGAGGGAGACACTCTGGGTGATGGCAAAAAATAATTTTTGCGTGAGCATTTAAGTGACCACTAAACAATAGCAATTTAGATTCCTTTATTGCAAATACATATTTAAGAGTTTCATATTTACAGTTTGGTATTAATTTTTTGCACTTTAAATATGATTATATTCCAAAGGATTATATCAGTTTTATTTGGGTAAATAAATAAATAAGAATTCACTGTGATTTCAAAGGAATTAACGTTACATGAAATGTCCTGGTTAACTGAAAACTTTATTGATTTTAAGCTCATTAAATGGTGATATGTTTATATTTCAATGTAAAAGCAGTCTGCTTAAAATACACATGAAGAAAATCTCACAAATCTCTTTTCTTTGTATATATCAAAACACCAGCGGTATTCTGGTTACTGGGTATTATACAGACAAAGGCACTCCTATAATGAAAAAAAGCCGTTTGTTATATAAACAACGGGATAAACTCAAAGGGAAATGATGAAAATACATTGAAAAACGTGCTCTAAGCTATGTTTGCTTTGCAGTCTTTGCAGATTGACATTTCAAATTGTGACTAGAGAAAACAGGAAATAATTGCATTCAGCCTTTTACAGCTATATGTGCTGGTGTTCCATAGAATGACAGGTTGGACGATACATTAGTATGGATCCATTTGGATGGATTCTTCTTTCCCTTTTTAATGGCATCTGTCAGTGGCAATTTCAGATCTATTGTCTACAGCCCAAGCCCAGGGCAAGATCCTACTGTGGCGGAATGACCTTTTTTATTTCTTTCCTTACATTTCCATTAGTCTTTTAAATTGGTCTAATGTGACAAGTTTATGTCAGCTAGCATTGTCTTAAACTAACATTGCTTTGCCAGAATTTTCCAAACAGTTTAGCAATTTGCCAGCTGTTGCTTTTCATAAAAAATAAAAGGCTATATGTATTATTCAGTTGACTGTAGTTCAGGGGAAAAAAAGAAAAATATGCAATGGAAATTGTAACTTTCTGGTACCCTAGTAATTTTAACCTTGCCTACATTTTCAGGATGCTGATACAGGGTGAACTAATTAAAGTGAAACTGGAGAGCTGGAAATTGGTACTTTGGGGGTATTTCCTGAGGTTATTTAGCAATCATTTTCCTTTTGGAATACTTTATATTCTATTACTTGAAATCAATTTCTTTTATGTGAGAAATTAATTCCTGTACACTTGTCACTCATAAACATAATATACATACATGCATGTGTGTGCACACACACATTTGCCCCAATTGAAGCTTTTCTTCTTTCCTTGTTCTCTGCAGATCCCAAATGCTCATACTCTCCCAAGTACAGGATTAGGAACAATTCAGTTATCATGGTGCTTCGTGGTAATTAATAGCTGTGCTGAATAATGAGAATAATCTATTTACACAAACAATGACCGACCCTATATTGGCTAATTCTGATGGAGTCACACAATTATATTCTAATAGAATATAGGATAGATAAATGACACCCCAAATTCTACAAGCTTAATTTACATGGAGGTAGAATGTTACTACCTATACAACTATTTAGATGTGTGCTTTGGGGAAAGGTAGCAAAATGTCTATCTTGAATAGACAGCTACTTTTCATCAATTTGAAGCTTTTGTGGCCAACACATATTGTACTGTCATCACTAGACAGATGCTAAATGTTCGCATAAAGAGAGTATCTGTTCTGAGAAACAATATGGCCAATCTGTATTCATATATGGAAAGCCAAGATGGAACACTTATAAAATACTAAGAACTGAAGTTCAAATAGGAATCTATCAGATAAATGCAAGGTTCAAAATCTCTTGAAAGGCAAAGGGATAGAGGTGGTACAGATGGAGAAAGGAGATTATACGTTTTTATCAAGTTGTAAGTAGAATCTTGTTTATAGATTACTAAATCAGGTAAGTAGTATTGGGTTGGCCAAAAAGTTTGTTCAGGTTTTTATGGAAAAACCTGAACAAAATTTTTGGCCAACCCGATACTTCATAGAGGTCTATGAAAATTAGAGTTTTATTATCACTGAGTCGAAAGAAAAAAAAGTAAATTTGGAGGATTTTCAAAAGGAAAGGTGATAGGATAGGTCTTTGACATTCTACAAGTTTATTCATGAAAGAATATAGTTTTTTTTTTAATTTCTAATCTTGAACTCTCCATTTTAGCTATGTTGATCCAGTGATTGACTCTATTGCTCCTAGGATTTATATATGTCACAGCAGGAAAGGAATGAGAAGGTTCACTATCTGATACAGCAGTTTCCTTTCTTTCAAAGTTTTCTTGTTTCTGACTCCCTGTGCCTGGACTTCTGACTCCCATCCTTGCTCGGGCTTAGGAATTCTGCTATTTCAGGGTCCTCATTACTGATGTGGTTTCTCACACCAGGCTACATTTGTGTACTTTCTGCATGCTTCCTGGGTTTTATTTACTTCCTTACCCTTTCTCCCAGTCTCAGCCTCACCTGATCTTGACATTCTTTTCGTCTGAATGACTTTGAGACATATTTTTAAAAGTAAAAATATTAGAATGATAATGAATTGGGGGAAGGAGACATCTTGTTCTTAGCTGTTTACAGACAGCTAGAATGCTTGTGTGATATTTAGAGTAATGACCCATGAGTATACCCTTATCTTAATCGTTGGAACCTCTGGCACCTGTGAATGTGTTCTTTTATGGCAAAGGGACTTTATAGATATGGTTAAGTATCTTGAGATGGCAGGATTATCCTGTGGACCCTAAATGTAATCACAAGTATTCTTCTAAGAATGATACACAGGGAGATTTGACTATAGTAAAGGAGAAGGCATTTGTAACTAAGGAGCAGAGAGATTGGAGTTATATGGCTAGGAGCCAAAGAATGCTGTTACCCTCTCTAAGTGGAAGAAGCAAGGAATAGATTCTCTCCTGAAGCCTCCAGAAGGAACCAGCCTCTGTTTTTTTTTTTTTGCTGTACGCGGGCCTCTCACTATTGTGGCCTCTCCTGTTGCGGAGCAACAGGCTCCGGACGCGCAGGCTCAGTGACAGCCTCTTGTTTTTGCCCCATAAGACTAATTTTAGACTTCTGATCTGCAGAACTTAAGAGAATAAAATTCTATTGTTTTAAGCCAGTAATCTTGTGGTAATTTGTTACAGTAGCAACAGGAAACTAATATAGGTTTTGGTACCTAAAAGTAAGATGCTGCTGTAACGAATACCTAAACATGTGAAAGTGACTTTGAAATAGGGTATTGCATATAGAGCATGCAAGAATTATAAGGAAAATTATAGGGAAAAAACCCTAGATTTCTTTGAACAGACTGTTAGTGGAAATATGGCATTTAAAAACACTGCCAGAGAGGGCTCAGAAGAAATGATAAACATGTTGTTAGAAACTGGAGGAAAGGGGAACCTTGTTATATAGGGGAAGAAAGCTTAGCTGAATTGGTTATATTGGTTATATTGAAAGCAGAACTTGTAAGTAATGAATTTGGATATTTAGCTGAAGATAATTCTAAGCAAAGCGTTGAGGGTTGCTGATTTGTTTCTTCTTGCTGTTCATAGTAAAATGTGAGAGCAAGAGATAAATTGAGGGAAGAACTGTTAAGCAAATGGGACCTAAGACTTGACAATTAGGGGAATTTTTAGTCTATTTATATTATGAACAATGCTGAGATTAGAAGATTCACGGTCAGGAATGTATGCTCTGGAGAGAAGACCAAGCATGTGGTTGGACAACTTTTTGCTGAAAGGATTAGGTGCATGACTTATTGATCCCCTTAGCATTGACTCAGCAGAAGCCAGGAATAGAGATGAGATTATCCAGGAAAGATCTGTGGAGGAGCCTATTGTCTAATGGAGTGACTCTCGGATATATACAGGAGACCCTCAAGTTTTTTGAGAATGTTTTATCTGCAGAAATACTACCCACTTTGACTAAAAGGAGCAGAGACAGGGCAAAATGAAAGAAAACGGTTAGACTACCAAAATTCTATAGGCATTGAAACAGGCTGATAAACTACTCAGCTGAGAACATGTACTACTCTATAAGGGAAAGGAAGAATGACTCCAAGGGCAGAGCTTTGGTAAGATGAAAGAGCCTTGAACCACAGATTATTCCCAGGCCTGGAAACCTGTTGGAGTTTGCCCAGATGGATTTTGAAATTGTTTGGGACAGTCACTCCTTTCTTCCTTCTGTTTTCTCCATCTTGGAATGAGATTATCTATAATCATTAGCCTATGCCTGCCTCACCATTATATTTGGGGACAAGATCATTTGTTGTCTAGTTTCACAGATCCACATATGGAGTAGAATTTTCCCCAGGAATCTATCATAATGCGAGTCTCAACCATACTTGATTTAGATGTTGAGATCTGGGAGATTTGAGCTGGTGATATTTGCATAGTTTAGGTGATTTGGGCCTTGAGTTGATACAAAGGACCTTATAAGAGGGAGACAGAGAGAGATTTGCCTACAGTAGAGGAGAAGATGATGTGACCTTGGAAGCAGAGCTGGGAGTGATGTAACCAGGAGCCTAGGAATGTGAACACACAGCCTCTAAAAGTAGAAAAGGCAAGGAACATATTTTCCTCTGGATCCTCCAGGAGGAACCAGCCTGCTGACTCCTTGATTTTCATCCCTTAAGACTCATTTTGGACTTATGATATGTAGACCTGTAAGAGAATAAATTTCTATTGTTTTAAGCCATTAAGTATGTGGTAATTTTAGTGGCAACAGGAAACTAATAAACATGGTCTATATAAGCATTCAGTAAGTATATGATGAGTGAATAAACGATGAGTGAAAAAAAATATTTGCCTTTATAAGCCTATGTAAATTCCAGAGTTATAGGATTTGAAATGGAAGGCTAGTTTTATTAGAAAAATTATACATTAATAAAAATCTATTTTGGTAAAGAAAATTCATTCACAAAATTGATGTAAAGATAGACGATGTTGGAAACTTAACTAGAATATTTTGGCATTAACAAAATTATTTTGAAAATTAACACTAATTCTCATTGATATGACTGTTAGTTACTTATTACCACATTTTCCCTCAATTAATTATGATGCTTAGTTTTTAATCTTATCAATCAGCTTTGGTGTTATAGAATTTAATTTTGATAGTTTATATAAATGTAGACTTCCAACAGATGCAATGAATAGCTATAATTTAACCACAAATAGTAGGGGACTCCTGTCCTCACTGCTGAATGGGGGGTAGTAAACAATAAATCTTAGCAATGCCTTGTCATTTGTTCCTTGGGCTTTCGTAGTATGAAACCCCTATGTGTCAATGCCAGTAAAATTAAAAAGACACACATCTGAACATGGTTCTAGTGGATATTCTAGGACCAACCATAGAATTTTGAAAATCAGAAACAATGCTAATTTCTTATGACTCTATCAGCAGTCTTCTTCAGGATCTTTAATATGGACTGAATAATGAAGAAGCTGTCAGAAGAAAGAAAATAACATCAAAGGAGTAGAGTTTTTCTTAGCAGGATACATACTGTCTTGCTCCCTACTATTATGCTAGTGAAATTGGGCTAATCCTAGTTTCTTTAAAATGACTTATGGCTTTAAATCTTATTTTTATTTTTGCACATATAACCCAGAAATTCTTACCACTAGGCCTAAATAGATAACTTCAAGCAGCTGGGAAGAAATTTCACTCACTAAAGGGTGCTGAACCTTTCTGTAATACCTATTATTTTATAAACCTGTTATAAACCTTTATCATGTTATTTGGACATGGTACTTTTCTAAAATTGTTGCTATGGTTATAGTAACTTACTGTGTATGAAGATATGAACAGTAATTAAATCTTGAAAACCTTTTAAGAAAGTTATCTGCCTTTGGACTTCTCTGCTCAAGGCAGAAATTGTGAGATCATGATGATATTAAATCATAATTCTTCTACTAACTTAGAAAGAGAGTCCTGGTCTTTACAAAATGTAAAAAGCAAGTGATCATGAGTTCTAAAGGGAAAGAGATTTAAAAGTAAATGTTTTGCAGATGTAATGTTGTATTAACTTTTATTGAGGGAGTGCAAAATTCCTGGCACAACTTGCTATAAAATATTGGTCATGGCTTATTAAAAACTTCTGTTTCTGTGAGAACAATGTATTGTTATAACATGGGACCTAAGTCTCAGGCTTCCCGCACAAATAGTTTTTGTCCAAGAGTCTCCGGTAACAGCCTGCAAATAGGAACACACACACACACACACACACACACACACACACACACACACACACACACACACACACACACACACACACACACACACACACACACACACACACACACACACACTAAACTACTTTCAGACTTTACCTCTGTTACCAGAAAGTCAAGGCAGAGGAAATGCAAGGATAAGGCAAGGAAGGGAAAGAAGTATATTTTTTATAGTGGTAGCAGTGTTGATTAGTTGATTGACTTTTTTTTTCCCTCCATTTACCTCATGGTCATTTATACTCACAAAGTGATGCAGATTTCTTATGGACTTATAGATATAAGCACGAGTTGGACATGGTAAACTGTTATTTGTAAATGAGAAATATATGCATGTTGATTTCAAAATTTTCTAATGTCAGTTTGAAGGATTCTAAATATTCCAGAGGAAGAGACTGATCCTAGTGGACAACCATAACCAAAGCACACAATACAAGGAGTGTATGTATGAACATTATTTCTCTATATTGTCCATAATTATTTCTAGATTAGTCTTTTTTGATTGATTCCTCAGTTTAGATAGAAAATGTTTTCTCTTTTGGTGGTGCCGTGAAACTCGTCAAGCAGAGGTTTAATTAATGTTGTATCTTTGTAAATTAATGAAATATTTATTTTAAAAGGTTTGATGATAATTTTCACATTTTTCTATACCTTCATTTCTTTGAATTCCTACCTTTGCCCAAGCTATTATTACTTGCCCTAATTCTTACCTCCTGAGATTATTTTTACAAATGACTGCTAGGCTTATGTGTAAACAGAATCTTTCTCATTTGGTTTGAGCTCTGTCATTTGAAGCTGTCATCACAAGTTTTATTTGGCAGAGAATTAACTGATTTTATTTCATAGCTGCAGGCCAAAAACTAGCCTCAGTTGGCATTTTACAAATGATTAAGTGGGGAATGAGCAAAAATTCATAGAAATTCCTACCAATATTGGAAAAAATGATAGCTCCTATTGTTTGAGTGTCTGTTATGGGCCAGGTACTGTCGTAGGCATCTTACATATACTATATGTTCTTTTCCAGGTAGAGATTACTCATATTTTATACGTCAGCCTCAGAGAGGTTAGGTCATTTTCTTAAAGGCGTATATATGTTCAGTAGGCAAGCCTCCAAATCCTGTGATTTTTTTTTTTTGGCCACACCCTGTGACTTGTGGGATCTTAGTTTTCTGACCAGGGATTGAACTCGTGCCCTCTGCAGTGGAAGCATGGAGTCCTAACCACTGGACTGCCAGGGAATTTCCAATCCTATGATCTTTATATCAAACCAAGCTGTAAAAAAAAAAAGAAAAAGCTGCAAATATCAATTCTCATAGAACAATATTGTTGAATCATCATCAGAATTTTCATATGTGAGATTGTACATGCTGCAGACATATGTTTAAATAAATGGTTGTTGAATAAATAAATAACAAAATTATTGAAATAGTGTAAATGTAGCTTTGATCCCTGGTCAATGAAATGAAAGGGGGCAAAATAATAGTGAATGATTGGTTCAACATATGTTTATGTTGTATTTTATATGTGAAAAGTGGATAAATTAATAAAACGAGGGTATGGTCCTTGTCCTTAACACAATGCATAAGGACACGAAACAAATATATAATGATACAAGCCATAGTTTTATGTCAAAATAAGTGATAAATATAAATGCACAGAAGAGTGGACAAAGTAAAAACAAAGTGGACTGAAACCATTAGGAAAAGACTTATGGAATTGCTTGATTTGAGTTGATTCTTGAGAGGTGGGAGAATTTGGCAATAAAGGGATTAGCAAATCCATTCCAAACAACTGGAAAGACATAAAAAAGTACTGAAATACTGATTGATTATGGCTGTGATATATTTTATGTTTGTTGGGAAACACTCCTCTTCCTTCATCTTGTGGTAGAGTTATATTTCTCTGCCCTGCTGATGTTAGGCTTGGCTGTAATTTATTTTGGCCAATGGAATATGACATATGTGATATTAGTCCCATCTGAGCAAAATTTTTGATTGTGACTGCTTTAGTTCAACTTCTGGCTCTTCTTTGAAAGAATAAGTAAATTGCATATCTGACCCTGGGCCTAGAGCGAAGCCACAGTCAAGCTGCAGTTTATATGGAACTCAAGGAAGAAATAAACATTTGTTGTTTTAAGTTAGTGAGATTTTGCAGTGATTCCTTATGCAGCATAGCCTCTTGAAAGCTGACAAATACAGTGGCATTTGAGGGTGGTCTATGAGGACTAATGAATGGAGAAGGTTTATACTAGATTCTTAAGTAAGATAATGAAGTCATAAGTTAATGATTTGTCCTTTATTTTGTAGTACCTAGAACTGGTTGTCAATCTTGATATCTACTGTTATGATTTTAAAAGAAGTGTTGGTTCCATGTGATAATATTAATATTTGTCAACAGGAGTCATTATTTTTTCTCTTACAGTGATCAAAAGTGAATGCTTCTCAAATAGTTTTGTTATGGCTAGAAATTAATGGTTTAGTGAATAGATCCTTTGACTTTACTTTTACTTTCTTTCACAACATCTACCCTCCTTCATTAACCGCTTCTTATGTGGGCTGTGGATTGCATGGGATCCAGAATTCTCCTTTAATGGAAGAGTGAATTGGACTGGCATGTTATTAGACTGGGATTTTCCTGGTTTTTGTATGGTTCCCTATTAAATGACTGCCAACAATTGCAAGACATTTAATTTTTAGTATTTCTCTTTTTGATCTAGATATTGTTTCTTTCAAAAGCTCTTCAAAGTCTTTAGGTAGCATACTGAATGAATGACAAAAATCTATATATAATCTTAATTTTATATATATATAATATAGATATATATAGAGAGAGATATATATATAGATCTATATATGTATCTCTCTCTCTATATATAGATAGATAGATAGATAATCTTAATTAACTTAATATACCCCTATAATAATGAGGTGAGCGTGTAATTTTGTTGTCCAAATAGGGATGCTTTTGAGAATAAAATGGAACACTACTAATAATTGTGTTGAGACAGCAGACACTAACTGAAAGTGTTTGGGAAAACCTAGATCAGTGATTATCCAGTATATGAAAGAGCCGAGCTATCACATTCATCACTGTTCTGTCTCTATTTCCTGGAAACAATAAAAGGAAGAAGGACGTTACCAGTGACACTGCCCCTTTTCTATCTATCAATCATCTATCGTGCACACAGGTGCCGTCTCTTTGTCTTCCTCACTTCCCACTCATTCAACCAGCCCTTAAAAGAAGTGAGAGAAGGGTCAGCTACTTCTGCGCTTTGAATCAAGTAGTTAAAAACTCCTATCAGAGCAGAACTTCAGTGAACACATTAAAATCTTAAATTTCTTCACTATGAAAAAAAGAATGATGATGAATTTTCATTGCATCTGTTTTCTAGAAAGCATGGGAAATACAGGTTTTTGATTTTAAAGAATTTGGTTTTTTTGGCCAATATTTTCTCCCCACTCTCTAATGTGAAATGTAACCAAAGCAATGTTGTTAGCAGTGCTAAGAAAACTGTCATTGTAAAATATTTTAACTGCCTTTAGTTTGTCATATGCTTCAAAATGGGATATCTGCAATGGAGTTAAAATTAATTCAGAAATTCTACTTGATATGAGCTTTTCAAGGTCAGTGACCATGTAACTTTTGTCATCCCCAAGTCTTAGCATAATTCTGAGCACAGATTAAAGGTTCAAAAGTATTTGTTAAATCAATGAAGAAATTAAAGAATAAATCTAACTCTGTGTGAAATATATCAATACAGATTGAAAATCCAGACTAACTTCAGGTCTATACAGAGAAATAATGGAAACCTTTCTGGTAATAGAGATACGGCCATGACTTTGAAAATTTGGAACAATGTATAGAAAGTTGAAAAAGGTGTGGAAATAGTGAATAAATACTGAGAAGTAAAAAAAGAACATTTCACTGCACACTGAAGAAGTTATTTAGGGTAAATTATTTTTCAGGAATGTTAATTTTGGGAATTTCATAAATGTAATTATCCACATGTCATAAAAAGAAAAATAGTTATATTTGTATATTCTTGAGTTCAAATTATTGTCAGTAATTTCTACTTAAATACTTTTGGAATCTACTTAAATTATACAATTCCTTTTTTCATAAAAAAAGAATTACATTTGCTTAGTCTAGGAGAAGATGTCAGACTCATGAAAAAATACTGATTCTGGTTTTATCTTTTAAAGAACAAAAATATACAAAGATACCATAGGAAAAGAGTGTCATATAGCGTAGACTGTTTTTGAATCCAATAAAAAGAAGTATATGAGTATATATATGTTGGCAGTTCTAAGATCAAAACTACTTTCTATATCAATTAAGTGTAAATGAGCTAAATACCTCTATTAAAAGAAAACTTGGTTGAAAAACTAAGATATACATACATACATGTACACATATACATATATATACAGATACATACATATATACACATGCACACAAATAAGTGACTCATCTCAAAGTAACTCAGAAATATAAAAGTAAAAATATGTACAAAGATATCCTAGGAATATTTACATTAAAAAAACTGGAATCAAGTTCAAAATAGACAACAAATTTGAAAAGTTAGAGCAAATAACATTAAACTAGAAAAAGGAGACTTTATAATAATAAAAGGAAAGACAAAGTAAGGCTTTTTTCACTATATCTTTGCACCAAATAACAGTTCATGAAAATTTGTAAATTGAAAGCAACAAAAATGGAAACCCATACTGAGTAGCCTATTTTAATTTATCCCCTTCAGTCCAATAAACTAAGTGGATTAAAAGTTATGTAAACATAGAAAAAACCTTAATAATATGATGAATATAGTACATCTAACTGACATGCACTGAACCCTGAATCTTAAAAATATTCTTTTCAAATGTTCATAAAACATTTTTAAAATGACTATTTTGTTCTGTGCATTTATCAAGAAACAAAACAGCAGTAAATTTCCATAAGTAGGCAATACAGGGAGCATCTGTTAATTAAAATGAAATAAAACAGTAAATTGAAAATTGTATTAGTTATATATTGCTGCATAACGATATTCCCTGAAACTTACTTACTTAAAGAGCACAAATTCATTATCTTACAGTTTCAACTGAATCCTCTGCTGTGTTGGAATATCAGCCAAGGTTCAGTCAGAGAAACAATGATTTCTAAGCTTATATGATTGTTGGAGGAATTCAGTTCCTTATGACATGTTGCTACACATCAAAACCTGAAGCAATTCTGTGGAGTTTTCTATTTTGGGCATTAATAAACAATATAGCAAAGTGGCTGGCTACAAGATAGATATACAAAACCCAATATTTACTTTTTAATTTTACAATTAGTCAACAGAAATATTAATTTTTAATGTTTTATATGTAGTAATATTATAATATACAATTGTGATGAATTTGATAAGAGGATCATGGGGCCTTTATGATTAAAACTATGACATGTGTTGAAGAACATAAAACAAGATCTGAACAAATGAAAATTCATAACCCATTTTTTGATGGAAAGACACAATGTAAGATTTAACTCCCCCAAAATTAACATGTAAGTTTCAAGTAATTCTTACTAGCATATCAGATTTTTATAACTATATACAATTATAATATATATTTGGAATAATGTATACCCAAGAAAAGCCAAATGTTTGAAAACAACGGGAGGGACTTGTGTTACTAGGAATTAGAATATGGTCTAAGGTCCCTGATATTAACATAAATCTGATATAGAAAAATGAATAGATAGGTAATTCAGCTAAACAAAATTGACAGTTAAGGCATAGATCCCAATATAAGTGAATTAATTTATTACAAAGTTGTGATAAAATTGTTTTCGTATGTAAAAATATATGAACTCACATGTTTATAAGGTAAAAAGGTAAAAATCTGGAAATGAAGTAAATCTTCAACAGTAGAGGAATGATTGAATGACTTATATCTTATGTAGCTAATGAAAAATATAAATTAAAGCTAAGCCAATTATCTTAGAGTTATAATTATGTATGAAAAGAAAAACATTGACAGGAAAATTAAGATGATCACACTTTTGTAAAATAAAAATGATAAAATAATATATATGTAGGCCCATGTTTAGGTGTGTATATTCTGTATAAGATTATATGAGGATGATGAAGAATAAGAAAGGACATACAACTGGTTGGCAGGGCCTCTTTGAGGCTGAGGTCGGCCTGGCTCATATAAGTGAAGGGTAAAAGAAGTGGGCACTAGAAGCAATATTTTTTTTTCTATATTGAAAAGAAAAAATGAAATTTGAGTTAAAACTAAAAAGATACTTTTTTTACCTTTTAGATGAACAAAGGTAAGGTTATTTGAAAATATATCTGTTAGCATTTTGGGGAAATAAGCATTCACATATGCTAATATTGTGTGTGAGTCAAATTTGACACATCCTGTATAGTTCTATGGAAAGCATTTCACAATACCTATAAAAATTTGTAATGAATATACTCTTTTACCCAGTAGTTTCACTTGTAGGAGTTTATTTTACAAATTTACTCATACGTATGTGAAACATAAAAGAATATTAATGTCGAAAATGATAATACTAGCAAATGATTAGAAATAATCTACTTGAACAACAATGGAGGACTAACTATATGAGTCATGACACACGCAATACAATACTTTGCAGCTGTTCAGCAGAATAAGGTACTTCCGTTTGTTCTGGAGTAATTGTCAAAATGTATTACTGAATAGAAAATGTAAGGTACATAAAAATGTATATAGACTTCTACTATTTATGTTTTAAAGAAAGTGTGTGTGTGTGTGTGTGTGTGTGTGTAGTTTATATACACAGATCACCTCTGGATACTCTATGAGACATTGGGGGTAGTGGGTTGTCTCTAAGTAGGGATATCGAATGGCTGAGAGGTTGAGTTGAACTGATTCCCTTTTGTTTGTTTTGAATTTTGTACCTTGTGCCTGAATTACTTATTTAAAGCTAAAATACTTTAAAATTATTCTTATTGATTTACTCAGAAAGAACAAATATAATGTAATCAAACACCCTAGCTACGGATAAGAGAGGCTCTATTACATTAGTTATAAAATTTACATGACTTTCTAATATTCCCAAGTAATTTATATTTATAAAACTTATTCTTCACTGCAAAATTTGGAACATTTTATGAAAAAATGTTCCTTTATTTCAAAAAATATCTTGGAAACCATTTGAAGTTAAAAGCATTCTTTGAGTTAGAACTGAAACAGAAAATACTACCAGTATATTGAAATGATTAAAAGAAGTGTGATAATGGATTTCCTGGAGTTCACAGGAGTATGTGCTTTGTTTGGCGATTTTAGCTGAGACTGAAGTAGGAACGATATAATTCTAAAAGCTGATGTTCATTCTCAGCTTTCTCTCACCAAGCCAGAAAACCCATGGAATTAACCCCTTGATAGCCCCAAATAGGGAAAGGCAAAACAAACTTATATTTGGTAAAGATTTTAGTTAAAAAAATTCTCAATTGTTTTCTAGAATGTAAAGATTTTTGTTATAAAATTCTGAATTGCTTTCTAAAGTGCAACTTGATGTCTAAAATTTCATACATTCTCTAATTAGTACTCTCTGTTTTATTTTTCTTTAGGTTATGTTTAGATTCAAGACAGCTATAGTTTCTATATGTTCATTTTCTGATAAGATGATAAATATGCCAGTTTAATACTACATACTGGAATAAATGATATGAAAATAAAATTAGCTCTCAGGACTATTTATATATATATATATTTTTTCTTTTTTCTTTTTTTTTTCTTTCTTTTTGCGGTACGCGGGACTCTCACCGCTGTGGCCTCTCCCGCTGTGGAGCACAGGCTCCAGACGCGCAGGCCCAGCGGCCATGGCTCACGGGCCCAGCCGCTCCACAGCATGTGGGATCCTCCCGGACCAGGGCACAAACCCGTGTCCCCTGCATGAGCAGGAGGACCCTCAACCACTGTGCCACCAGGGAAGCCCTATTTATATCATTTTTATTTATTAATGTGATATTTAATCAATGCATCACCAAAAATCCTTTGAAATGCCAATTAAATGGAAAGGTTTTTTATTTCTAAATTCTTAATGATTAAAACTACATTAATACTTCCAAAGTAAATAAACTATATTATTCTTAAAACATTACTGTGCTTCATAAACTTCTTATTAGAAAATATAGTTTAAAATAGAAGACATATCTGATTTTAAAATGACTTCTTCTCTTGAAAGTTACCCAGTAGCAACAAGGAGTGCACAAAACAGAAACCTGAACTCCATTTTCAGTGAGGTTAGATGATCTGAGTAACCCCAGACCACAACATATGATAAAGAGTCATCAAATGCAATAAAGATTAAATACAGGTTAGTGGGCATACTAAACCAAGATATCCACTCTTTGCTGTAGAATTTAGACAAAACCTATAGTAAGTGGCACTATGGTGAGAAGTCACTCTTCCTTTATTTAAACCAGTGGGGGTGTTTGTATGGTCTGATGGTTGAAGTTTTTTCCAACCAGGTTTGTCACAGAATCCTTAGAAACAGAGAAAGAGGTAGTAAAGGGAGAAACACAATTGCATCCATATTTACAGAAGTAAACTGTCATTGAAGGAGTGCAGAGACAGAAGAGAAGGCAATTTTCTATACAAAACAAGACTTCAAGGCACAAAAACAACATTCAAGAATGAAAATGGGAAGACAATGAAAAGAAATGAAATCCAAGTTTATAGAAACCAGATTTTTAAAATGGAAGAAAAAAATGCAGACATGAAGGGTGCATTTTGAAAGTTGCTGAAAGGAGGTGGACTACTGAGATTAGATGGAGGCTTGGGGGACAGTGTAGAAAAAATGTAAGGAAAAAAATTTTTAAAGATCAAATGGTTTTTACATAGTCATAAGTCATGTCACTTCTCTTATTCCTGATATTGGTAGTGTCTTCTCTTCTTTTTTTTTTTTCTAAGAGATTTATCAGTTTGTTTTCTCAATGAATCAACTTTGGGTTTCATTGATTTTTTTCTAATTGTATTTTTGTTTTCTATTTAATTGATCTTTATTTTATTTCTTCTGCTTATTTTGAGGCTCATTTGCTTTTTTTAAAGTTTCTTAATGTTGAAGCTGAGGTCATTGATATGAAAACTTTCTCTTTATCCTAATGTAGACAGTTAGGGCTGTACATTTACCCCTAAGTGTTGCTTTAGCACCATCCCACAGATTTTGATATTTTGCATTATTATATTTATTTCCTTATATTTATTCACTTCAAAATACTTCTTTATTTCCCTGTTGATTCCTTCTTTGACCCATGGATGAAGAATGGTAATGATAAGGATGAATTCCAAATTTGGGGGAATTTTCCAGAGATATTTATGTTACTGCTTTTTAATTTAATTCAATATAGTCAGAGAACATAGATTGTATGACTTGAATCATTTTAAGTTTATCAAGACTCGCTTTCTGGTCCATAGTATGATCTATCTTAGTAAGTGTTATGATGCATTTGAATAGAATGTACATTTGGCTGTTGCTGGATGGAGTGCTCTGTAAATGTCAGTCAGGTCAAATTGGTGGATTTTATGTCTTCTCGATCAGAAAATCTTACTGATTTTCTGTCTACTTGTTTCATCAGTTATTGAAAGATGAGTATTTAAATCTCCAACTATAATTATGGATTTGTCTATGGCAAAATTCACTCTCGTAGGAAAAAATGGTTGAAAGACAAGATGGTGTTGATGGCATCAGTAATGTATACAACATAATATCCATAATTATTTCTTTATAAATCCACTTTATCTTCTCTAAATATATATATATATATTTATATATTTTACTTTCTATCCTTATAGTTTTACAGATGACATTTCAAAGGAATGTGTCAGTTCCTGTTTTCACACTGAGGTAAAAATGCATTTAATTCAAATTGGCTACAAAATATCCAACAGTCTATGAATCCATATCAGTAACACTTGGCAACCTGGTTGCCATGCAAACCATTTGTTTTATCTGGTCAAGAGGCAGTATGAAAGCTGGTTGACATGGTGATAATATTTCTGTTATACAATTGACATGTCTAAAAATAGAATTGCAATGAATAAAGCTCTTTTAAATCATCTTTCTAATACTCTTTACACTGAAAAATCACTTATATAGTTGCATCTGCCTATTTCACATTCTATTTAGTAATATTAGTATTGAACAAATCAATAGAGCCTTTTGTCTCTTCCAGGTAAAGATACTCTGTTTATATGATTACCGTTCTAACCATCGAGGTGAACTATGTTGCTGACCAAAATAGTCTCTTTTTTCATTAAAGTAACATGATTTTATTTGTTAAATAAAATATTTATACATGAAAACAAAGAAGTAGATTTATAAATGAAGATGAGATATGCTTTTAACCTGTGATGCTGCTGAAGACTTGTAAAGATTAACTGTAGATATTCAGGTCAAAAGAGCAGAGATTTACCGAAGAACTTTTGGCAGAAGCAATGATATACAAAGTTAGACTTGAACTTTCTAAATTATAATTCCCAGCAAGGGGATTATATTGCAACTATGAAACATAGATTTTCAATAAATGAAGTTAAAAGTAAAATAACTTCTTACCTATAAATTTATGTGACAGTCTTCATAACAGTTACATATAGTAAGTAATGAAATGATAAGTTATACAATAGTCTTTAGTTAAAAGAACTTTTGTATTTTTATTTTGATATAAATAAGTAAAATAAATCACTATGTTTGGGAATAAAACTCTAAAGTAAATATCTAAAACTCCAAAAGAAAAGATTTTTTAAAAGCCTTCCATGAAGATAAATTTATTCTCAATTCATTTTATGGGGTTATAGAGACTTATTTGGCTAAAGTTTAGCATACGTTAGTATAACAAACATTTTGGATAAAGCCTTATTTTATGACCATACTGTGGAAAGATAGTAGGAACAAAAATGACCAGATGTTTCCATTTGCTACACATCAATATTGGAGTGGGATAGCCACCTCACAGTGGAGTTCTGCATCCATCTAGAAGCATAGGGTGTGGAGATATTTTACATAAATAGTGTGTCTTATCCATGCAGTGTTCCTACATGTCAAGTTTCCAATATTCTGTGGAATTTCTCCCAAAACCACACATGCACTGCTGCTTTCCTGAATTCAGTGTGGTCATTTAGAAGTTCATTCTCAATACCTGACTTTGCATTCACAAAATCTCTGTAAATATTCCAGCAAACAAATCTGATAAAAGGAAACTGAAGGTATAATTAATTTTACCAAATTACATAATTAATGTGAAATTTACTAAATTATGTAATGAATTTTACCAAAGAATTACTTTAAAAAATGGTGTGCAACCTTATTACACTTTAAATATTAGGTAAGTCAAATCACAAAGTCTAAATTTAACTAACTTTGCTAGAAATGTACTTATTACTTAAACAAGATGCAGTTCATAATGCTCATCACATGCTTCTAAAGTGAATCTTGAAATAAAATGAACAGATGTTTGTTTGGATCTCTGGGTACCAGTGTTCCTCTACAGGGCCTTGAACATTTGAAGAAATAAAGCAAAGGTATGCCATGGGGCCAAAATATTGCTTATATCAGTGGGAGTGGCCCAGTGGAGGACATGGCTCTAATTTAGCCACGTGGGGTTATCAGCAGCGCTCTTCAGAGTTGGGCCATCTCACCCACACAGTCACACCAGCTCTGAACTGGGACAGGTGTTTCCACCACTAGCACTGCCCAACCGCTGCCTATCAGCAGAGGCCCAGAAAAAGCAGAAACTTGCACTCGCTCTGACAACTCTCAAGAGGAAGAAAGAAAGTTGAGCCAATCCTGCCAAAGTTTTATTCCCCAATACACCAATCAGATAAGGCATTCCACCCCTAAAATGGGAGCGTGCTGAGAGGAAATCGTTCCTTGTGGAAATTAGGAGTGCACCCTGTAAGGATATTATTTTTAAACTTTCTGAAAGGACATAAGAGCAGATAAGTAATACGTACAAAAGAGCTGTCCAAAAGGAGACTGATAAAAGTTATTTCTTCTTCTGGTGGGTAGCTTCACAGATTAAATGACCAAGTTTCTTCAATATACACGTGTAAGAAAAAAGCAACGGATTGAGGATAAAACTATACATTAAAAAACTTAAATTATATCAACTAAAAAGAAGAAATGGGCAGAATTAAACTTTAGTATTTGAGGTGCACACTTGGATGATACAATTATAAAGAAAAGCAAGGACATGATTACTGTTCCTTTTGGTAAGTGGTTTTGCTTTTGTGGATAGAGATGTGTTTTTGACTGTACTGTATATATGGCAGTTCTTCTGAGATGGCTGGAAAAGCTCTTTCTTTCACTCCTTACAAAGCTGAGTCCTTATCAACTTTTAAGTTCAGCCTGTCACATTCTCAGGGAGATCCGCCACAACCATCCTATTTAAAATAGGTATTTGTTGTTAATTTCTATCTCAGCCCTTTGTTTTCATCATAACACCCTTTATAACTGACAGTTCTTTTTTTACATGTCTATTTTGTTTTTAATTTTTTGTCACTCTCATTCTCTACAATGTATGCTCCATGATGACAAAGATTCTTACTGTATCACTAATGTCTGTCACAGAATTGGATTTATAACTGAAACTTGGTAATTATTGATTGAATGAGTGATTGACATTCAGAACACTATGACTCTGAAATCTTTGCTTTTAACCACTATATTGTACTTCTATCTTCAGCCTCATCTATTTTCACTTCTTATCTCACTCCCTGGACTCATAATTCTAACATATATACCTTTCTATTTTTATTGATCTGTTTTCTTTTCTTTTCTTTATATCATCATATTATCTCCTTCTTTCAATTGGCAAGCCCTAATCATTGTTCAAGATTCAGCTCAGGTGTAATTTTATCCAGAAAACCTTCCTCGATATTTCCTCTTCCTCCATGCTAGATTAGGTAGTACCTGTCTTTAATGTTCTCAGAATATCCTGGGCATAATTTCTGTCACTGCACTTGTCACAATTTCATGTGTTTACCTCTCTCACTATTCACTGAGTAAATGTTTGCAGAACGTACGTATGGAGAAATATTGCTCAGGACCAACCTATTAATAGAGTTATATGAAATTATCCTAATCCTTGAAATCATTTCAGAGATAAAAACAGGTTTCTTAAAAGTATTGAACTATGGATCAAGTATATAAATTAGGACTACTATCATTTCTGTGAGCTAAAATGGGTTCAGTTATTTATAATTAGATTCAGTAGCCATTTTAATTCCATGATCATACAGTTAAAGACTATAGTCTCCTCACATCAAAGAATAAAGAAAATATGAAAAATAATCTTCAATTAATTTCTGATCATGACTGATAGCATCAGTTAGGATACTTTTTGGCTGCAATATAGAAAGAACTGCATCTCAGAATGGCTTAAAATTGGATATTTGTCTTAAATAAAATAACCCAAAGATAAGGTGATCTCCAGGCTTATCTGAAGACAATTTTACAACGTAATCAAGTTCTTTCATCTCTCAGCTCTGCATCCTTTCCAAGTCAGCTAATCTGACTTCCCCAGGGTGTGAAGATGGCTCTAGAAGTTCCTGAATAACTAGATAAAATTTAGAGAAGGAAGAATGGCTTTCTTTCTTCTGAGTCTTCTTTTTAAGAAGAAAGATTTTTTTTCCCAGAAGCCCCTAAGAGACTTCCTCTTATGTATCATTGACCAGAACTGGGTGACTTGCCTATTTCTAAACTACTCATTGACAAGGGTAATAGGATACCAACATTTGGGCTACACTAATTTTTAGGGATGAAAAGAATTAGAAGAATTAAACACTGTGCTCAGTATATGCCTAAAAATCTTGTTGTGTTGAAAGAATTAGGAAACAGTAAATTAGTAACATAAATCAAAATGCAGTTGCTGGCTATTTTGCATGTTGTAAAATCCATAAAAGTCAAAGTTGAGAACAGAGGTGTGACTATTGCCAACACCACTGTACTTCTTAGATTTCACAAACATTAAACATACCTGCAGATAAAAGTAAGGCTCAAAATGAGGAAAGCATATTGAGTATATATCCAGCTCCCTGGTCCTAGGTCACTGTACATCCCCCAAATGTAATTAGCTCACTTTCCTACTAATTAGTTTTCATTTATTTTCCCTATTAACCTCAATTCTAGAGCATTTTTACAGCCAAGATGAAAAATAAAGTCTCTCTATGCTTATAAGGTTTTTCATTTAAGTCTGTGGGTGAAAGATACATTATGAATAGTATTGATTTTTTTGACCTCAGTCAAGTGACATGAAAGCTTAAGATTCATCTTCTCCTCACATTTGTCATAAATCTCTGACACGTCAATATTCTATATTTGAATGCTTTGTGCACATTAGCAATATTGTAAAATCATATTGTATTGTGACAAGGCACTAAATTTATTTCAGAGAAGGTCCATTTTAACGCTCTATGCACTATGAATAATAAAGCAGGTATTGATTCTAATGACAGATTATTATGACATTAATAATTTAATTGAAGCAAGACCTTTTTTCATTTGAAATTGGAGGGAGTTGCTAAAGAAAAAAAAGGCAGCACCCCAGTTAGTTTTCCTTGTATTATAATAATGTTGTTCATCATAATTACATGGTGTCAGTACATATATATATATATATATATATATATATATATATATGTCATATTGAGTTCAGAAATATAGGGATACAGTCTGTACTTTAGTCATGGCTATTTGGATTTTTAATTCTCCTTAATGATAATAGGAGCAAAGCTTATAAATTGTCTCTCTATGCTCATATAAAAATGGTTATGTATTCCTTCTCACCCCTGGCAAGACTTTCTATCAAAAATGATAACAATGATATCACAGTAAAAACAAAGTCAGGAGAATTGTCTAGAGAATTAGATTTATTTAAATAGAATAGAAATATAGTTTAAGGCAGCTGCTTATCCTTAATTGAATTTATTTGAAGTCCTAAGTAGCTGTGAAATTTTTGGCTGTAGAACTGCATATGAGTAGCTGAGTCACTAAATGATTTTTGGAGTATTAGAATATAATATATGACATATACCCCTGTTTAGAATTGAACTGAAATTCCATACATTAAAGAATTAGTCTATTCTCCATGTTGAGCTGTTTGTCATTATTTTTTCAAATTAGACCAAGATTTGTCTTCAAACTCAAACGCACAATGACCCTTTTAAAATTTACAATGTGATATATCTGTAAGTACCTTGATGAATTTGCCCACTACCAGAGAGAAAGATGACTCTTCCATTTTTGCTCTCAATGTAGTAGGTCCCAGTTAAGAAAATAAAGGTCCCAGGGCTTTCAATATAAGATGGGGGTAAAATTATCTTTGATCCAATCACCCTTATTTCTGAAGCCAAGCCCAATTATAAGTAATTGAAAAATAGAAAAGGTCAATCAGTCTCCCAGGTAAGTAGGAAACACCTATAACCCAAACAACAATATATGAAGAGAGTGCTTTAGCAGTGGAAAATGGAGTAGTGGAAATCATTGACCCTGAAAGGAGAAAAGAATAAAAAGAAATGAGGACAGTTTAAGAGACCTTTGGGAAAACATCAAGCATGCTAACATTCACATTTATAGAGGTCCCTGAAGGAAAAGGGAGAGAGAGAGGCAGAGAACATATTTGAAGGCATAATAGCTGAAACTTCCCTAACCTGGGAAAAGAAACAGACATCCAAGTCCAAGAAGCACAAAGTCCCAAACAGGATCAACCCAAAGAGGACCACACCAAGTCACATTGTAATGAAAATGGCATAAATTAAAGATACAGAGAGAAAATTAAAAGCAGCAAGGGAAAAGCAAAAAGTTATGTATAAGGAACCTCCCATAAGTCTATCAGCTGACTGTTCAGCAGGAACACCATGACCAAGTGGGATTTATTCCCTGGATGCAGGGATGCTTCAATATTCACAAATCAATCAAGTTGATACACCACATTAACAAACTGAAGAATAAAAGCCATATGTTTATCTCAATAGATGCAGAAAAAGCTTTGGACAAAATTTAACATCCATTTATGATTTTAAACTCCAGAAAATAGGTATAGAGGGAATATACCTCACCATAATAAAGGCCACATACGATAAGCTGAAAAATAACATTATACTCAATGGTGAAAAGCTGTAAGCATTTCCTCTAAAATCAGAAACAAAACAAGGTTTCCCACTCTGTTTAGAAACCTTAAAAAATCAATAGACAAATTCAAATAATAATTTTGTATTATAGATGTCATTGAATGTGCTAATTTCCTTAATATAAGAATAAGAACTAACCAAGTCATTTAAAAGTTGACAAAGGATGTAAAAGGGCAACTTATAGGAAAAAACATATTCTTTTTAAGTATATGAAAAAACATTTGCTTTTACTCATAATTACATAAAAATTTAAAACAAAATAATATTTTTTAACCTGTCAAATTTGCAAAAATCAAAATGTTTGATGATGGTCTTCCCTCGCTTTGAAGATGCTATCATACAAAGTCCTCTCTGGTTGGCTACTGTCTGCCTCTGGGAAACAGTTTCTTCTACCCTCTGCTCCCCTCCTCTGCTCTAGACTGGCTCATATTCCTGCTCCACCTTGAACACATCCAGCAAGGAACCTCCAGACCTTTCTACTTGTTTTCCCTCTTTTAGCTGGCCCTTCTGAATCTATGTGTCTCCTCGTCTCATTTAGCCTCAGCTCCAGTGTCACCTTCTCCAAAGGTCTTCCTTGACCACCTCTTAGGTTCTCCTACCCCATCACTCTATCCTCTTTGTCAACTTTATTTTTATTATACTTTTTACTACCTGAAAATATTTTATCAATGTAATTGTTGACTTGTTTTTTTCATATAATATGAAGAATGTATAAACTCCAGAGTATCAGGGACATTGTCTCTATCATTCCTCTTAATAGCTCCAGCACCTGGCACAGAACAGGTGCTCTATATCCCTGAATAAATTCATAATAGCAGCACAGCTTTGGAGAACAGGTTACAAACTTGTTGTCTCATTCACTGTTGGAAGGAGTATAAACTGGTGCAACCTAATTAGATAGTAAACTGTTAATATGTGCCTCAAATTCCCTCATTAGTATGGAGATTTTCAATTTTTGTAAAAATAAGTAATGTCCATAAACTTTTGATGCTGCAGTTCCACATCTAGGACGGAACTTATTTCTACGTGTGGATTTGACATAGATACTCGGATTTATTGCAGTAACTGTTTATAAGAACAACACATTGAAAACAACTTAAATGCCTGTCAGCAGAAGACTGGCTAAATAGTGGTACACTCCCAGAGGGGATATTATTCAGCTATTAAAAAATGATGTGTGTGTGTGTGTGTGTGTGTGTGTGTGTGTGTGTCTGCAGGCATATATGTGCAGGCTACTCTAGAACAATCTCCTAGATATAATGTTCAGTAAAAAAATAAAAGTCTAAAAAGCTGCTTATTATTTTTTAACTTGGAAAAGATACACAAGCACATGTTTATATATATACATAACATATATTTATAAACATAAAAACAACTCATTAGACAAGCTAATTGTAGTGAGAAAGGCAGGGTACCTAGGGGACAGGGTACCTGTGGGAAAGAGAATTAATTCTTGCTGTAAGCCCTTTTGTGCTGTACTTTTTTTTTCTATATTGATATAACTTATTTGGTGAATTCTAAAAATTACGTTAATAAAAGAAATCACTTTGCCTTCTTTCTTACATACGTTAAATGATTTTTTTGTTTTTCTTGTATGCCCAAATGCAATTTTGACTTCTTTAACTGTATTTTTCTTATAAATTTTCCCTATTTTTAAAGTGGAACAGCATTATTTTATCTGATTCATTAGAGCTATTTTTTGGGGGGAATATTTATCATTAGTTATAAGTTTTCACAAAGAAGCAATGTTGAAAAAAAACCATGTACCTTAACATAATATAATGCATTTTCCTTTCTATACAGTAAAATCATGTAGAAACAGTGTAAAATGGCTTTACACTTATTGCATTGATGATAATGGAAACGGATGCTTTTTAAACCGTGTAACAGTCTTTACAGTGCTTTGAAATAGCCAATTAACTTACACTCCATTTTGGCTTAAGTGATCTGATAAAACATAGAATCACTCCATCAATCCTTAGTCATGAACCCTTGCTCCCTAAAGGTTAATGCTCCATCCTACTTCATTGAATTGAATGTTTCATCTGTTTATATATTAAAGCAAGTATATATTTTAACAAGCATTTTGTTTAGCTCTCATTTATGTAAAATGCAATGAGAACAAGGTTGTTATGAATATAAAATGATGTAATAAATAGTTTCATTATGGGATTATTCTGCCCTTTCTCCCTAAAATGATAAGACAGTATTCTATGAAAGGAAATTGCAGATATAAAATACAGCATTCTGTTTCCATTACTTTATTCCTAATGTTCAGCAAGATTTAATATGCAATATTTTTAAGCTCTCAGCCCAAGCTTTGTAAGTTACAAAACACCACAGGGAAGAGATGTCATGAACATTATTTTTTTTCTTTTGGCTACTGTAATGGAGCCCTTATATGGCAACAGAATCTATTCCTTATTTTTTAATGTTATTTCAATATGGACTAGAATTTCCCCCTTTAGTATGTTTAGCAGAATTAGTTTTTCAATGAGTAGAAGTAATAGTCTTAGAGAGAGATTTTATGCTCATGAATTCCATCTATAAAGCCTGTCCTGCTCAGCCACTGCTGTTCACATGGTGATTGGACAAGTGCCCAAGGGCATAGGCACCATGCAGGGATGCTTTCACCATGACAGTTTGCTCAACACAGCCACTGTCATCTCATTAGCAGGCATAAGCATTTTTGCCACACACTGATTAATACAGTTGTACCTGGCTCTCCCCATGTCATCCTAAGGATTGGAGTTGGACTTATTTTATATTCCTCCAGGCTTCTGGCCATTTCATCCATGACATAATTTAACAACAAAGTCTTCTCAAGAGGTCACCTGGTTCAGGCTCCTGCTTCCAGGCATATCAATAGTTAACGATTGAAGATGAATGGATTTCTGTTACATTTAAAAATAGCTAACGAGGTGGTGGTTCCACAATGTGTAGCTAGCTTCAGTATTTAATCAGTATTTAGTGGAGTGAGATTATAGGAAATATATATATATATATATATTTCTAGGACTTGCTAGTCTTGTCTACTCCATCCTTAGATACAACCACAGACAGCCGTGGAGGACCTCACAGTACCAAGAAGAGTAATTTGAATAGTCCCTTTACTTGTATAAGTATAAGGCACCAACTGTTCTGGAGCCTTTACATCTATTGCCCAGGATATTGGGAGGGAATGAGAAAATGTGTGTAGCGAGTCCAGAAGCCACCCATTGAAAGGAAGCCACGTGCTGCCTCACTTTACTTTTTTTTGTAGTGATTGGAAATTCATGATGAATTCAAATCTTCCCTAGTGAGACCAGATGGTAGAAATAAACGGCCCTTTCACACCACAAAGTACTTACCATGGACAGAAAGAGAGCCTATTATGGGCTGAGTTGTGCCCCTCCCCCTCAATTCATATGTTGAAGTGTCCTAATCCCTAGTACTTCAGAGTGTAACCATATTTGAAATTGGGTCTTTAAAGAGGTAATCAAGTTAGCATGAGGTCGTTAGGTTAGGTCCTAATGCAAAATGACTGGTGTCCTTATAGGAAGAAGAAATTTGGATATAGACTGGTACAGAGAGAAGACCATGTGAACATGCCATCACCTTATTCTTGGACTTCTAGCCCCCAGAACTGTGAGAAAATACATTTCTGCTGTTTAAGCCCTCCAGTCTGTGGCACTGTGTTATGGCAGCCCTAGCAAATGAATAGTTTGCTAACAGTCTGGAGTCAGTGCGACTAGCCTGACTTGATTCTGGGGTGTTTAAAGACACATCATGTGGCTGACATTGGAGGGCTCCTTGGACTCAGTCATGCCAGCACAGTGGGTACTTTGGAAGGACTCACTGTACTTGAGAAAGAAGATAGGGTGTACATTGGCTTTAGGTAGCTGTAACTGAGCATGGTACTGGGGAGAGGAGTCCTCTCCCTCTCCTACATTATCAAGAGAAACTATTTCTAGACCAGCAATAGAGGTGTAGCTCTGCCTCTGAGGGAGGGCATCAGCTTGGGCAGGACTCCCTGCCTTGACAGGGGCATGAAGGTGAAGGCAACAGGGCATTCTTCAGTCTTCCTCTACCTAAAGAACTAACATTCAGTGAATACTTACTTCCCGTCAACACTGATCTAAGCACCATGTGTACATTTCATGTTCATAAAGTAAAATAGGAAATAAAAACTGTTCCTGTATGAAGAAATTAGGCACAGAGAGCACACTCAAATTGGGATAATTTGAGTTTGTGATTGTTGTCATTCATTCTTTCTTTCCTTTTATTTTAAATACAAAATATTTACAAAGGTGTGAAAGGAAAGGTGGGGAGGCACCAAGGATGGGGCAGTAACCTAATGCTGAAATAACTGAGGAGGAGCTATTACCAAACAAAGAAATAGAGAGAAGGTGTCTTGAGAATAATTTCATGATTTCAGTAGGGACAGCCAGCTAAGACAACACGTACTGTAGTGATGGGAGGTAGAAGGAGAATAAATACCCAGACTCTACTCTCTGCCTACCCTCTGCGGTCCTCCTGAGGTTCTCCATTGGCTGAACCCAGTGCCAAAGTCCAAGCACACATCGTGCATAAAGTTAAGTTTCTTAGGGGAAAGGAGAATGGGGAGAAGGGTAGAGAGTGGAAAAAGAGTGGAATTGGAGGGTCAAAGGGAATGGTTAAGACAGTTGCCCAGGGTCACGCAGCTAATAAGAGGAAGAGGTGGAACTTGAACCCAGCAGTGAGGCTGTGAAGCCCATGTTCTGATTTTGCCACCAGTTGCTGAGAACCAAAAGTGGCCATCCTCCTGCAGACAGTATGGCACTCTGGCTGCAACACAATCAGCTCTTGGGGTCTATGAGGAACCCTGATTTTCAGGCTTTTGACTGGAACTCCAGCTGTAATCAGGTCTTCCTCATACCGTAAATGGTCTGTTTGGAACTCTGTATTGTAGAATAGGGGATCCTAGAAGAGAAGAGAAAATCACGTATCATGATAGGCTCGATGGATAGAATCTGCTTCATATCTGTACATAATGTGTAATTATATTTATATGAAGTTTAATAATAGGCAAAATAGTCTATGGTACTAGAAATGATTACCTTTGGGGGGACTGTCTAGCAAAAGGCACAAGGGAAACTTCTGTGAAGAGGGGTTTCTTTTGTCATTAGCCAGCCTCTCACTTCCTGCTGTTCAAGCCAGTTTTGCCTTGACACGTGCTCTGAAGAGACCGGCACCTGCCACTTAATAAAGGTTCTGTGTCTGAAGTCACTCATTAAGCCATTACATAGCTGACTTTCCCCTGGATATTCAACTTCACCTCCTCTGAATGTTTTCAATATTTAAGCATTCTGGTTTCCTTCTCTGGACTCTCCAGGTTTTCCAAATCCTTTTAGACGTAGATAAATTAAATCCTGATGTAATCAATTAATCCTGAGCCATGATCTGCAAATTAGTGTAAGTTGTTACTTCCCAGTTTTAAGATTTTTATTTCTGTTAACATCACCCAATATCATTAAATATAATATGTAACTTCCTTTTGTTTACTTTTACTTTTCAATTGACTTCAAATATCAGGGTCTCTTCTGTCACATTTGCCTAATAATTAATTTTACTTTGTGTATAATTCTAATATTTATTTCCTTACAACTTGTTTAACCTAAGGACTGTAGAGTAACAATATTTGCACTTTAGTGTATTATAGTACTCAATTATTTTCTTATCAGGAACTTATGATTGAAGACTGTGCTAGGTGCTCAAGAAACAACTAAATAGGAATAGCAACTGTAACCATATGTAATTAATTTGAACACTAAAATGACAAAAACAGTAATCATCTTCAGGCAAACCATTCATTATTTTCTCTTCCATGTATATGGCATTGTTATGAGAGAGGGATATGGTTCTGGCCCTCTCAGCTTTATTCCATATCTATGAAAGAAAGGACTTTAATGAAAGGAAGGCCAGTTTTACCTACTACTGACCTAAGCAGACTGTGGTAGAGAAGATGGATCCATTTTTAAATCCTTGCACAACAACTTTCTAACAGTGTAACTTTGGGCAAGATCCTCAGCTTCTCTGAAACTCTGTTTATTCAGTAGTAAAATGTAAATACTCATTCCTATTTGCATGACTGTTGTGAGAATTGAGAAGATATATGTATGTCAGGTGCTTGCATGTGTTGTGCCCCCAAATGGGCAGTTATTACCCAGAGATTCTATCTCTGAACAAATGTTACTGTTATATATTTTAAATCATTAATGATTCTAAATTGAAAGTTAGGTTCTGAACTCTTAAGTCAAAAATGCTATTTTATGAGTTTTTTATACCATGGGTTACTCTTCCCTTTGCACCATTTGCAGCTTTCTTCCACCTAAGCTAAAGAAAGAAGGAATGGTACATATCTGTCATCAGTTAATGTAAAATAGTGGCTCAAGATTTTCCACACTGGGAACTAAAGAATGCAAGAGAGATTTCTTACTCAGACACTCACATATCAATAGTTTTCTCCAAGGAGACCAATATACCTTTCCAAATACTATTTTAGAAAACAGAAAAAGAAGGCTTATTGAAGATAATTCTACTTAACTCTGTGAGATACACCTGAAATAATTAAAGCCATATTTAGAAGATAAAGAATATGCAGTCAGCACACTTTATATTGTATCTCCCTTGTTAAAAGGGAAACTAAAATCCAAAGCGATTTTCATTCCGTAAGCATTGAACAACTAGAGTATATTAGGCAGTGTGACTACTTGATAAACAATATAAAAAACCCAATTTAAACAGTGCTGTCATGAATTTGACATGGGTATCAGCTCTGTGACGTAAGATGTTAAGTAACTGTCAGAACTCTTAACAGCAAGCAACGGAATCCAACTTTTAAACAGAAAAAATCTTCTTAAAGGATATTATGGAACCATAGAAATCTTGATGGGACTGAAGAACCAGAATGGAAGTTAAATATCTGGAAACAATGCCCTGAACACCACAGAAGTGCCTGTAGTGTGAGTCAGCGCCCTGAAACAGGATTGGATGCTTCACTTAATAGGACGTCCTGTGACCCGGGAACCCCTAACTGTGACACTGCTGCAGGTACCACTACCAGAGAGAGGTAGCCCTGTGGGAGCTTCCAGGTCCAAGTGTGTACCTCTCATGCCTGGATCCTGGGCTACTTGTCAGAACTGCACAGGAGGCTGGGAAGGTGGGTTTCCAAAACTTTGGGTTCTCTATGGGTGGCAGTCACCACCAAGTTTCATAAGAAAAGGAATTCCTCAAACATTGAAATGAATAGATGAGTTCATAATCCAGAAATTTGTCTAAATATCTAGATAATTGTCTAAAATAATGACAAATATCCACTACACTATGTAAAAAAAATAAATACATAGTAAAATGTAAAAGGTTTGTGAAGGGTACCTGGGGGCCACACTCAGGTGGTTCCTATAAACTTAAGGTTTTAGCTTAAATTTCCTCCAAGAGGGTTTTGTGACCACTCTCCCTAGAGAGGATCTATCCTCATTCTTTATACCAACACCCTGTTTATTTTCTCCATACCATAGTTTACAACCTAGTATCTGCTTTTGTGAGTTTATGTTTTCATGTGTCTTCTCACTTAGAATACTTAATCCATGAGTACAATGACTTGCCTGCCTTGAATTCCCAGCACAATTCCTCCCACATAGCAATTTGCCTAGTGAGATTTCCATTATAAATCCCCACAGAACACATGAGATCAAAGATGAGCAAAATCACTGTAAAATGAATGGTCTTCTGACCTATAAAATGCTGGTGATGTTAGCAAACCACAGAAAGAAAATATGAATTACAAGTATTCCAGGAATCATAGAAAGAAGGCATACTTTAGAAATTTTGATGGCAAGAAACAGAAATCTCAACTTGAAACATCAGTTTCCTCAGGAGCCTAGGAAGGCCCACGTGTAGATTGACCTCAGCCTGGATTGTTGAATTTATCACTGAAGAGGGAGATGGCAGGACTACCATCCTGGTGTGGGGCAGGGCCCAGACCCCCAAACAAAATCAGGAAAGAGAAAAGGAAAAATAAATGCTAGGTGGAAAGCCAACAGTGCTTCCTGTATTGACAGCTATTGCACTCTTTGAAACACTGGGTGAAGGAAAAGATAGCGTACTCCAAGGATTTCACTTGATTGGTCCCACCAGCAAATATGTCATTTGAATATATACACTGAGCATGAAAATTTGATGCCTTAAAGTCTGGAATCCTGTTTCTTGTTTCACTTGCTATGTGTTCAAGCTCCACTGTACAGTTTAGTGATTATGATTAGGCTTTCCAAGTGGTGTGATTACTCAAAGAGAATGTGCTTGCCAGAGGACAAAAGTTTTTGATTCTGTCAGCAGTTTTAGTTATTAGTGTAATTTATGAATGATCATTTTTGGCTTTATACATCAGTCTCTTGTATTGCTTTTTTAAAATGTGAGTCAGCATCTCTGAGTCTGAATACATAAAGACTCTGAAAGAGTGGTTTCTGAGCCTGAAACGATAAGAGCTGTATCAGTTTGCTAGGACTGCCATAACAAAATACCACAAACTGGATGGTTTAAAAAATACAAATTTATTGTCTTACAAATTTAGATGCTAGATGTTTAAAACAAGGTGTTACAAAAATAAATTCAAAATGGATTAAAGACCTAAAAGTAAGGCCAGACACTATAAAACTCTTAGAGGAAAACATAGGCAGAACACTCTATGGCATAAATAACAGCAAGATCCTTTTTGACCCACCTCCTAGAGAAATGGAAATAAAAACAAAAATAAACAAGTGGGACCTAATGAAACTTAAAAGCTTTGCACAACAAAGGAAAACATAAACAAGATGAAAAGACAACCCTCAGAATGGGAGAAAATATTTGCAAATGAAGCAACTGACAAAGGATTAATCTTCAAAATTTACAAGCAGCTCATGCAGCTCCATATCAAAAAAACAAGCAACCCAATCCAAAAATGGGCAGAAGACCTAAATAGACATTTCTCCAAAGAAGATATACAGATTGCCAACAAACACATGAAAGGATCTCAACATCACTAATCATTAGAGAAATGCAAATCAAAACTACAATGAGATATCATCTCACACTGGTCAGAATGGCCATCATCAAAAAATCTACAAACAATAAATGCTGGAGAGGGTGGAGAAAAGGGAACCCTCTTGCACTGTTGGTGGGAATGTGAATTGGTACAGCCACTATGGAGAACAGTATGGAGATTCTTTAAAAAACTAAAAATAGAACTACCATACAACACAGCAATCCCACTACTGGGCATATACCCTGAGAAAACCATAATTCAAAAAGAGTCATGTACCACAATGTTCATTGCAGCTCTGTTTACAATAGCCAGGACATGGAAGCAACCTAAGTGTCCATCGACAGATGAATGGATAAAGAAGATGTGGTACGTATATACAATGGAATATTACTCAGCCATAAAAAGAAACGAAATTGAGTTATTTGTAGTGAGGTGGATGGACCTAGAGTCTGTCATACAGAGTGAAGTCAGAAAGAGAAAAACAAATACCGTATGCCAACACATATATATAGAATCTTAAAAAAAAAAAAAAAGGTTCTGAAGAACCTAGGGGCAGGACAGGAATAAAGATGCAGATGTAGAGAATCGACTTGAGGACATGGGGAGTGGGAAGGGTAAGCTGGGACAAAGTGAGAGAGTGGCATGGACATATATACACTACCAAATGTAAAATAGCTAATGGGAAGCAGCCATATAGCACAGGGAGATCAGCTCGGTGCTTTGTGACCACCTAGAGGGGTGGGATAGGGAGGGTGGGATGGAGATACAAGAGTTAGGGGATATGGGGATATATGTATATGTATAGTTGATTCACTTTGTTATACAGCAGAAACTAACACAACATTGTAAAGCAACTATAGTCCAATAAAGATGTTTAAAAAATTTTAAAAAAGCAAAGCAGATGCAAAAAAAAGAAACCAAAAAACAAGGTGTTAGCTAGGTTGGTTCCTTCTAATTCCTTCTAAGGGGTATATAAGAAGAATTTGTTCCAGGACTCTCTCCTTGACCTGTAGATAACTGTCTTTTCCTTGTGTTTTTCACATCATCTGCCTGTCTCTGTGTCCAAATTCTTCCTTTTTATAAAGACACCAGTCATAATGGATTTGGACCCACCCAATGACCTCAGCTTAACTAAATTATATCTGCAAAGATCCTATTTCCAAATAAGGTTACAGGGAGTGGGCACAGCTCAACCCATAATAAAGACTAAGCCCTAGATGTGGGCAATGCCTATCAGGGAGGCTCTTTTCAGGCATTTAGCCTGAGGGGGCTTCCATTCAACTCCCCACAAGTTCCAGAAAAGAAGTAAAGGGTTTCTGAGGGCATGCAAGAGAACAACTGGTTACTTCTAGGTAGAAGGAAGCCTTTGGGAAGGAGGTAGTATCTGTGTTTGACCTGCAAGGTAGGTAGGTCAGATTTAGCTACCTAAAGATGATGGAGGTATTTAGGAAATGACTGTTAGAAGAGAGAAGTGAAGCAGAGGAAGCAAGGAGCTGTTGCAGTAGCTGTGTAAGACTGTGATAAGTTTTGGTTGAGAGGGCTTGTCATGGCATGGAAAGAGAAGGATGCTTTGAGAGAGCCTCTGCCATGGAGATGCACAGGGCCTGGCCATGTATGATTAAGGAGTGAAAAGGGGGATGTGGTGAGGCATTTGGGAAGAGATTCTCTCCTGTCAGAGTTCCCCTTCACCTCCCACCCTCAAATATGCATAATATTATGAACTGCTCCATCACTCTTTCAGGGACACTGTGGGAATATTTGTTATTAATATGGATCATTATATGGGCAAAGGAGGTAAAGTAGGAAGTTCTCTCTAGTGATTAGAACACATGTTCGTTAAGAAGACATAGTTATGTCTGAAATATTTAAGCTAGACAGCTAGGTCATTAGTTAAATGTGTGTGAGTTTTAAATATACTTTGGAGACTGAGATGATACCCAGAGACAATCCAAGGCAAGGAAATCAAAGAAAAGAGAAGACAGGTGGGAGGGAGCTCAGTAGATATATATGGAATAAGACCTCCAGCCTGGGCAGAGAGAGTCTGACATCTGGGACCAATAGTGTAACATATTCTGGTCATCTTGCCCCATGAACCTCCTAATTAAATAAATAAATGCTTTGTGTGAAATGCTCTTTGAATTGTGAGCCTGACATTTCTTGGACATGCCCCTCCTTCTGCAAAGGACTCATTCCTTGACAAGCATCAAGTAAGCACCAAGAGAACCAGAAACTATCATTTTGTTTCTTGAATACCCTTACTATTTTCATATCTGGTTCTGAGGGATGGAAAGAGGAGAGAGGAAACTATCTCATAGCCATCCACCATACATCGTCTTCAGTTACTCTTTGTTTAATCCATATCTTACCCTTAGGTTAAAAATAAACTGCTAAGAAATGTTAGGAAACTTTGATTAGTGAATTGAAGTTTAGGCTCTAAGCTTGTGTCCCTGGAAGAATAATTTCAATGCTACTAAGAAAAATGTGTATACTTGCTCTTATATGGAAGGAAGAGTTGAAGAGATGCTGTGGTATAGATAAAGGATGATTGAATTCAGTGTGTGAGAATGGGATTGTATCATGACTGCAGCTTACTGTCACCAGGAATTTGGAGACACCACCTCACCTCTAGCATCAGTTTATGTGTCTGTGGCATGAAAAGCAGGACTAGGTTGATAGTTTTTAAACTCTTTTTTAAAACAGGAAGCCAATTTATCAAATATAGTCCTACACAAATTTGAATATATATTTAAATATACTATTCAGTTTAAGTGGAGTAGGGAAATCAAGGACTTTTAGCCCCCTTAATTTTGACTTCTTATTCCCCAAAGCAGTCCTTCATTGGAACCCAGTTATATTGTTTTTAATATGTATCTAGTTCTATAATTACATGATAGTCCTAGTAAGACTTTTGAATCAGTAGTTCTCTTTGGAAAGCACTTTGAGAATTTTGGTGGTGGTGGTGGTAGTGTTGGCAATTATTCATGGTAGTGATGGAAATGATTGCACAATGTTTTATTATTTTTATTTTTTATGTATGTATGTATGTATGTAAGTATTTATTTATAGCTGCACTGGGTCTTCGTTGCTGTGCACAGGCTTTCTCTAGTTGTGGCGAGCAGGGGCTAATCTTTGTTGTAGCGCCCGGACTTCTCATTGCGGTGGCTTGTTGAGGAATGCGGGCTTCAGCAGTTGTGGCATGCGGGCTCAGTACTTGTGGCTCGCAGGCTCTAGAGCGCGGGCTCAGTAGTTGTGGTGCACGGGCTTAGTTGCTCCACGGCATGTGGGATCTTCCCGGACCAGGGCTCAAACCCATGTCCCCTGCATTGACAGGCAGATTCTTAACCACTGCACCACCAAGGCAGTCCTTGCACAATGTTTTAAAATGTAACATATAGATACATGGCAATGTACATATTAATATACATAATGCAAGCAAATCTTGACTAGAACCGTTTGATGATCTGAAGACCCAACAGCTCCACTGACTCACCCTTTCCTCTCCTCCCTTGCCCTAAGAGAAGGAAGTGCGTGACACTCTTATTGCTTTCCTAGCCAGGTTTCCTCATGAGGAATTTCTGCTGAATTAAATTCATTCCCTTTGAACACTGTTCACTTCTGACCATTCGTCCTTTTGATTAATACATTATTTTGTTCAATAAGTTGCTGTCGTTATTAAAGTTATACTCAAGTGTATCTTTAGGGTGACTCCAATTATCTCCTCTCTGATTTATTCTTGATAGTGTATAATATAACTGTCAGAGGGCAGACTTATTTAATTCTTAAAATAACATTCGTTTATTTTTTCAACTATTTTGTGATGGACATTGTATACACCATGTCAATCTTTACAATCTGGTGGCAAATATAGGTAAGTATCTCAATTTTCCTTAAGTGTGAAGAAACAGTTCTGGGAAGTTAGTTAACTTGCCAAAGGGGGCAGGACTGGGGATTCTACCATATCCTGTATCTTCTGCATTCTTGAGGGCCAGGAGTGAGTGGGTCTGGGGTGGGTACAGAGCAGTGAAGAGGACCCCTCAGTGTGTCTCTTCACTGAGGTCCATGTTATTATTAAAATGTCAGGTGTATTCTATGTCAGTCCCCACCAAATTCACTATTTCTCTCTTTACAGAATATAGATTTTAGTTACATGAAGACAGGTAAACAAGATTACATATTTTTTCCCTCCAGTTCAGATTTTACGATCTCTTTGACTGAAGCTATTTGTAAGATGCAGGTATTATGTAGCTATCATTTGCAAACAGAGTTGATGGTTTTTTAGTACATGTATCTCCAGGCTATTCCTCAAGAATCCAGCTTGCTTGGGCTTAGAGAACAAGGGCAAGGAGACAGTGACATTGGTTACAGAAAAAAAAACAAAAACAAAAACCAGCCAAGTTCTCCATTTACCCTGGCATGGTAAAAGCATGTTCTTATTGCCATCTAAATACATAATTTTTAACTAAAATTGTGGACACAGCACCTCATTGTAGCTACTTCTCACGTACTTGACTGCAGTTTTTCAAAATCCTGTGAAATGCTTTCTTTCATATGTTTTTAATCAAATACAAAGTAGTACATGTATACCCATATGTTATGTCCAGACAACAAATGATTTTGTCCGTTTCCTCTTAAAGGAGATGTTTAAAATTCAACATGGAAGGAAACATTTTTTAACCTAAAGTTCCAATCGCCTTTTGAAATTAAGATAAATGACTTTAAAGAGACCATAAGTCTTCAGGCATGTCAAGATTTTTGTTTACAAAGCACTGTCCTAATAAGGTTAACTAAATGAATTTGGAGCAAATGGACTGAATAGCTTTGAAATACACAACTTAAAACATAATGGAAAAAGTGTTTAGTAAAATATGTTTTAGATTTCACTGAATCCCAAATATTTAGATCATAATGGTGAATATCCAACACCAGTTTCACATACACTCTTTCACTCTAAATCAAAATTATTGATACAACATGTATAATGAGTGTGCCTTTTAGTGTTCTGAAAATATGTTATAATATTCTCTGTTATATTCTATGACCTAGCATATTTAAAGTAAAAAAAAAAAGACTTAAATAAATAAAATGTATCTTAATTCCCTCAGCATGTATAATGTGAACCTCATTGTTCCATTGAGAACCCACACTATTTATAGTGAGCTTGGTGCTTGGGTTTGACAGGCAGCCATCTGGGGCACTGCAAGAGGCCATTTTGAAAATTCAAACCTTCAATAAGATCAAAGTGTGTACAGAAGTATTAAATTATACCCAGATAGAAAATTATGTGTCCTCAGTCTTTTATGTGAAATTTAGCATTGATACATGCTCTGTGAGTTGTCTTCCATGCATACACATGAAATTCATGCCACTGAAATGCTGAGAGATGGCTGGGAAAAAAAAAGAATCTAAACTGGGATCACATGTCCTTTCTGGCCTCTAACTGTGGCATTCATCTGACATAATAGAGACTCAGAAACACAGTGCGCCTTCACTCTGCGGGGGTTACAAAGCTGTTCAGTGTAGGAAATCAGCACGTGAATATCTCTTCCCCTAGCTAGAAAATGAAAAACACCTGACACTTGAGAACTGTTAGTACATGATTTGAATGCCATTAGGGGCTGCTCCTACACATTTCGTGTTACAGCTGTGGAGTGTGTAACCCATGAATAGCACTTGTGTTATGTTTGCTTTAGAAAACTGTGTTGATCCCTCCAGGCGCTCTATTTGCAAGTACTCCCACGTGAGGCATAGAGCAGGGGGGAGCTGAAGCAAACAGATCTGTCTTACAGAGAGACTGTTGTATAAGGAAATATTTTTAGAGGCTGGAGAAATGGGTAACATACCTCCCAGTCTGGTTGTAACTTTGAAAGACGATGGCCAAGGAGATCTTTTATTGACATGACAAAAATGCTTTGTTCAATGTGCAGAGCTTAAGTTCTATGCAACCGTCTCCTTGTGGCTCAGAGTTTTAATAAAGTTTGACCCAGCCTCGTTGGATTTAGTTTGTGGAAGGAGGGTTATAACATGAAAGTTTTTCTTTGGAAAAAGTTGCTCTTTAGTGTTTTTTGAACTACTTCGCAAGCTGTGAAAATCAGATCAAGGATGATCTTTTGATACATTATGAGGTTTATACTTCTCTTGAATTCCTCTCAGGATAGGCTTGTTTTAGCACTTCAGGATTGGAATGAAATCTCTTAATTTCTTTTCTCCATATACAATTCAGTCTAGACCAAAGTGGTATATTTTAGGAATATGTAAGCTGATGACTAAACTTGCTTTTGAATAAATGCGTGCATCATGAAAATGATAGCTTGATTTCAGCTGTAATTTTCTGTTCACACCGCAAATTATACATCTTAGTTCTATTGATAAATTTTGCTTATTTTAGGAATTTTTTGTTTTTGTTTTTAGGTGACTATCAAGATTGCACAGGTATCTGTAAAGGAACTGTGCTTGGAGTATGGTTGAATGTGAAAGAAATCTGTCAATTACTGAGCAAAAGCTATTTGATGGTGATTTACATACTTGACTCCATTTAACACACATAACCTCACAGACACTCCACAAGGTAGATATTATTATATCCATTTTTACAGATGTGGACACTTTGTCACATTACAGAGGTAGTACATTGCAGTGATAAAACTCAAAGTTAAGTTGTTCTAATTCCAGAGTTCGTGCTCTTAAACATTTTCCTTTATTGCTTGTACAAATCGCTGTGAAAATTCCTCAGCATTCCCCTCTTTAAAAGATCTTTTCAAGTCTTGACATGACTCTTGCTTACTGAATAGCCCTGTCTTCTTCTTTGCCTTCCTAACAAAAACCTAAAGAATGGTCTAGTAAACTTGACAGAGTCCCATGCCTGTGTATAGTGGTTTGCAAACTTGAATGTCTTTAGCATCACCCGGAAAGATGTTAAAAAAAAACCAGTGGCTGATCCTACATTAGAACATTTACGTCAGGATCTCTGGAGGTTGAGCCAGGACATGGGCATTTTAAAAGATTTCCTGATGATTCTAATATGTAGCCAGGGTTCAAAACTTGTGCTATATATTGACATAAATGCATAAATTTTAGTTCTCCACATTTCCTTCTCAGCTATCCTAAAAATTCTAAAGATTTTCTGTCTTCTTGAAAAAGCAAAGCGATGGCATCTTTATATAATTCCACACGGGCTGATCAGCATACCATTCTTCCTAATTGGTATGCTCTGAGGATGTGTCAGATCTGTCTGCATCTATTTCCCCTGTTAAGCAACATAGAAGGCAACTGGGGATAAAAGAAAGCAAGGTTAATACCACTTGGTCTTAAAATTTTCTGTCTTTTCTTCCCAACAGTTTGAAGGACTTGTCTTTTATTCGAAGGACTTCACCTAACTGCCCCTAGCATTTGTAACCACTTTTTACTGGGGGAGGGGTTAAGGTATGTAAATCTGTGCAAAGAATCTTTGATATTTATTCATTTCTGTAGCAACATCCTGGCACTGAATCCCTTCCAACCACTGTTACCTCTGTGTACTCTTGAGTTAGTTTTTGACTGACTAGGCTCCCCATCTTGGCTTATGCCTTTAAGCCTACTGGACCAGTTCATCAAGTCAAATCTACACAGATCCAGCTTTTCTGTTGGGTGTTGACAAACTTCTTTTCCTCTGTTATTGGCAAAGATGAGGAATCAATGGCACATTTGCCTTTCTTTAGTAATATTTATTGGCAAAACATCACTCCCTATTACTAAAAATGGCAACATCATCAAGTGTCAGATGAACCTAGAAAACTGAGGTTTGTCTCAAGAAGCAGTGCTATAAAATCAAGGTTGATGTTACCTGAAAGGAAACATGTTGTTCTCAAGAAATATATTTTGGAGACGGATGTGACATCAAATTTTCACACCAAGTGAATGACTGACACTGAGCTTTGGGAACTGGACACCTGGTGAAGGGAATACTCTGTCTTTTGTTAATTGAGGTACAGCTTAGATTTTCAAGCTGTGCATATCACCTGGTTGCCCCTCCTGCTCTACCTTCTACCATTTTCCCACCCTATTTTTTGCCCTGAAAGGCTGAGCTACATAGACTGTCTCAGCAGGCTCCCTTGTATTCTGGCTATAAAGTAGGCTGTATGATTATTGGCTGGTGATTGGTTTGTGGGATGAGGATAAAGTAAGGATATTTATCCTGATTCCTCCCTGCTGAGTCACTGGAAGTTGGCAGCATTCCTTAACTAAAGGCCATGGCTTTCATAAGGGGGCCTCCCTTTAGGGTATTCATCCCAGGTCTGTTTATCTGTTCCCTCCTCTTTTTTTATTGAAGTGTAGTTGATTTACAGTGTGGTGTTAGTTTCAGGTATATTGCATAGTGATTCAGTATTTTTGCAGGTTAGACTTCATTATAAGTTATCATAAGATAAAGGGTATAATTCCCTGTGCTATGCAGTATATCCTTGCTGCTTATCTATTTTACATATTGTAATTTGTATCTGTTAATCCCATACCTTTAATTTATCCCTCCCTCCATCCCTTTCCCCTTTGGTAACCACAAGTTTGTTTTCAATGTCTGTGAGTCTGTTTCTCTTTTGAATATACATTCACTTGCATTATTTTTTAGATTCCACATATGAGTGATATCATACAGTATTCGTCTTTCTTTCTTTGATTTATTTCACTAAGCGTAACATTCTCTAGGTCCATCCATGTTGCTGCAAATGGCAGTATTTCATTCTTTTTCTTGCTGAGTAATATTCCATTATATGTATGTCTTCTTTTCCAGTTGTCTGTTGATGGGAACTTGGGTTGCTTCCATGTCTTGGCTATTGTAAGTTGTGCTGCTGTGAACATTGTGGTGCATGTATCTTTTCAAATTAGTGTTTTCATTTTTTCTGGATATATACCCAAGAGTGGAATTGCTGGGTCATATGGTAGTTCTATTTTTAGTTTTTTGAGGAACCTCCATACTCTTTTCCACAGTGGGTACACCAATTTACATTCCCACAAATAATGTACGAGGGTTCTCTTTTTTTCCACATCCTTGCCAACATTTGTTATTTGTAGACTTTTTGATGATAGTCATTCCGACAGGTGTGAGGTGATATCACATTGTGGTTAGCTGTTCCCTCTTTTTGTCCATTCATGCCTAGGGGAGTTAAATGATGTCCCACTATTGCAGGCCTCAGGGTTCTGCATTATTCTTTATTTTCTCCTAAACCTGCCTATATCTTTGTTAATAGTTCCTTTATTAAACTGTCTGAAACTATCCAGTTTGAGTGTGCCATCTCCAGGAGATAATCTTAGAAAGAACATGGAGCTCCGATTTCCTTAGAAGCAATCCTAAATAGCATGGCATCATTAAATTTGGTTGTCTCTGATAATTTTCTTGGGAAGCAGTCATCTTAAAATCTAGGTAGGAATGTTGGTTATTTTTTGAGGCCTTTTTCCTGGCTTAGTATTTCTTCTTCCTTCCTTCCCTCCCTGCCTTCCTACCTTCCTTCCTTCCTTCATTTCATCTTTCTTTCTCTCATTTTCTCTATCCTTCCCTCCATCTCTTGCCTTCTTTCTTTCTATCATTTTTTATCTTTTTCTCCCTCCTTCCCTCCCTCTCTCCTTCCTTCCTTTCTTCTACCTGCCTGCTTTTATTTGATATTTTGCTCAGAAAATTTTGATATTCACAGTTAGTTTTGGTCTAGGAGTATAAACTTAGGAAAGGGAAAATTATAGAGTATTTTCAGGATCATAACAATATTGATAAATCCCTTTTTTTCAGATAATGGTTACAAGAGATTTACTATAATAGTTAAATATTGAAGTTTGATCCTATACTAATTGTTAATTTTGATTGCCAAGTGTTTTAATTTATCTACTTTCCAGGTACATAGTAATATTGTACTTTTGGACTCACATATGTTTGAACGTGGTCGTGTGACTATTTCTGGTCAATAATTTGTGAGTGGAAGTGATGGTGTCACTTTTGGGTTGGATCACTTAATGCGAATACAGGACCCTTCAGCGTTCTTACAGTTTACAACAATGATCAGAAATGTTGCAGACAGTGCCTGTTCCACCAATTCAAGTCTCAGTAAAGATTACCTGGAATGGAGCTTTAAACAACTTTGATTTCACCTAGTTGGAGTGAGAAATTTTTTGTTTTAAGCTAGCCTATCTGATACATACTCTATTAGTCAGCTCAGGTTGCTGTAACAATATACTCTAGACTGGATGACTTACACAACAAGACAGTTATTTCTCACAGTTCCAGAGGCTGGAAGTCAAAATCGAGGTACTGGCATATTCACTTCCTGGTGAGAGCTCTTTCCTGGCTTCCAGATGGCTGTCTTCTTACTGTGTCCTCACATGTTGGGGAGAGACTGAACTCTCTCTCTTCCTCTTCTTATGAGGTCCACCCTCATGGCTCATCTAAACCTAACTACCTCCCAAAGGCCCCACCTCCAAATACCATCACATTGGGGATTAGGGCTTCAATATGTGAATTTTGAGAGGAAGGTACACAAACATTCAGCCCAAAACACATGCTAAGAAATACTACCTTGTATAGTTAGATTATCCCTAATCATGAATTTGCTCTTATTTATTTGTATTTTCACATACTTTATTGAGTAGAACAAAAAAGGGTAACATTATGGCTAGTGAGCTAAAGGAATTACGTGTGGGAATATGTTTTGCAAAACAGATGCCAAATTGGTAACAGGAAGGATTACTGAGAGTGACTCTTAGAAAATGAGGATACTTCGTGCCTAAGTACATACTAAGTTCTGGTATTGGGAGAGGAAAGGGGTTGGGTACCTAATGTATGTTGAACTGTGGCAAGAATTTTAATAACATTTAATAGTCACAACAATCCTGCAAAATAGTCACTCTAAAAACACCTACTGTCTGCTGGGTATTATGCTGCATGCTGGGGATATAGCAGTAAGTAGGATAAACAAGGTCCCTGCACTCAGAGAACACACCTAGGAGCATACAGGAAAGACAACAGGAAATTACAATAAAGAGTGGTGGATTCTGAGGGAAGAGGAAGGAGCAGATGCCCTGGGAGCAGGTAGAAGGGGTGTCTAATCCTGATTAGGGGCACCAGTGAAGGATTCCTGGAAGAGGGTATGTCTAGGCTGAGACATGGGAATGAATAAAAGTTAGCCAAGTAAAGAGAAGTTTTATGGACATAAGGAGCAATGTATATGATGGTCCATAAGTAGGAGAGGGCCTGGCATTTCTTAGGAACCAGAAAAAGTGTAACATGGCTCTTTCTGACATTCTACAGACACAAAATCTGGCTTTGTAGAGACTGCCTAAAGGTTTGGGTAACAGACTCAGTAGTGTAGGGGAGTTAATTGCACAGAGAACAATGGGAGACTGGAAAGAACAGAGATATGGACTGATATATTTCTTCTCTATTCCCCTCTCTAAAATAAATAACGGTGATGGTGGTGATGATGAAAATGATAATGAAACATGAAACATTTACTGAGAGCTTAGTATATATCAGATACCATTCAAAGCACTTTAAACCTTATTACTTTTAATCCTCAAAACACCTCAAAATCCTAATGTACACGAGAGAATTTGAGTAACTTGCAGATTGTGGCACTTTTATTATGTGACAGAGCCAGGCTTTGAACTAAGGTCTGCTGAGCTGACACTATTCAGTCAGGTGGAGGCTGTGCTGACTGCTAGAAAGAGATAGTCTAAATGTGTTGGTGACTACCTGATAAAAATAGCACTTAAGAAAAGCAGATGGAAATTGCCAAGCACTATTAAAATTTGTAACTAGGTGATAGATTTGGTCTTTTGTGATTTTTTTCCCTACATTCTTGAGTACAGGGTTACAGTTTCAGTGGTGCCTTAAAGTGTATGCAGTAAAACACAGCTGGTAACTGACTTTAACTGTAATTATTGGCCTCTTACCAGTATTTAAAGATGCATTGCATGGATCAGTGCTTTGAACTTTGCTTTTTAGTTTTTATCAACAGTGTACCATTACTTTCCTAAAGACCTTTTCTTCACCTTTATTTAGATCTTGCACTGGTCTATAATTACATGAAACTGAAAATTCTTTATGGATTGATTTCCATAAATTACAAATATGTCATGTGTTATGTTACTAGACAAAAGGTCAGCAAACCAATTTGTTACACCAGTAGCACATTTACCAGAGCTTGGACAGTGATCCATTTGTTGAAAGCCTTCTGGTTTTAACTCTTTAGCCGGGATTTCAACTGAAACAAAAATTATATATAAAATGGAATTTAAATCACTCTTACCCTTAATAGTTAGAAAGTAGCATACTTTTGGGTATGGGTACTTTTGTGAATTGGTCTTTGCTTGCAACACATCTATTTTTAGTTCAATTTTCTGTGATAGAGAATAAATATATGGTATTTTATAACAAACTAAATATATCAATTTTAAATTAATCCTACTGTCAATATAAAAACTAATGTCAATATATTACAATATAAGTTTAGTAAAAGGAATACTAATAGCTTAGTGTTAACAATAATGAAATATTACACATTATGCAACTAGAAAATTAAGCCAAATTCTCCCAGTGCCTTGAGTGGTCCTTAGTAATCAATTAAAAATGAATTCGATATAAAAGGATTTAAATGGCACAAATGAACTAATGAAGTTTCAAAGGGAAACCTATATTCTGTCTGGCAGCAGCTTGTTTGGAACAATATTCATCAAATGATTTTGATATTTTTCTGTTCTGCAAATGTAAACTCAAACGTTTGGTCCTTCCCTTAAAAATATCTTTTTCTGTTTTGAAACCTGCAATAACTCTTATATCTACAAATAGTATCACATTTTTCAATTATCCTAGAGTTGAAATATTGTAGTTATCATTGACTTCACTTCTCCCTTGTTCTGTCACCCGATGATATGATGTCAAGTTCTGCTTTTCTGGTCATAGTGCTCCTATCTTTGTCCTCTTTTTTGTGCTGGTCACCAAGATCAGAGATCCATTTTCTCTCATTTTGATTATTAACTGTTTTTTCCTGCCTTCAGTCTATTATACACATTGATATTAGATAGTATTTCTGGGACATAGGACTATTCATGTCATGCCTTTCCTCAAAACATTCTATCGCCCACAGGCTGGAGTCCCAAGCACCCTGGCATAAAATTCAGGGCATATTACATTCTCATCCCAGGCTACTCTATCAAATTTCTGTTTCAATTGTTGATTCTTAAATTTCTTAGATTACTCATCACCCTCAAGTTATGCATTGTTCATTTGTGTTTTTGCTTATTTTTGAAATTACCAGCTCCCATTTTTGCCCATCAGAATCTTTCCTTTACTTTATAACTCGATTAAAAATTTTATCCCATGTTTCTACATAACAGTTATGATATTACTTATAATCTACCAGTTATTTGGGTATGTTTATTATTATTATAAGTATATGTCCATTATCTCATTCTCCACATTATCTCCATTGCATATATTTTATGTGCCCTACTTTAAATAGATGAGAGACTGATGTTGACAGTTTAAAAAGCTTCCCAAGTTCCCATGGCCAGCACTAAGAGAGCACATCAAAGTTGGATCAAGTGACTCTAAAGCCATAGGACCCTTATATTCTATGGCTTTCCATAGCTACTTCCATTACATATATACATTGCCCAATAAATACGTCTACATACACATGCATACACTACTACTGCAGTAATATAGATGGTAGATATAATTATTGTAATGTTAATTTAGATCACTTTGGTTTGTCTTAGATTTTTCAGAAATATTCTGACCCCTAGTCTGCCAATTAATGGTACATTTAACAACTAATATATTTTATATATTTCTTGAGTGCCTTCTTGATGAAAGATGCTTGCCGTGCCTCACCCTACATATGAAGGAATGAATGCCTCTGAAACTTGAGAGTGTTATCACCAACCTGAGTGTTTATTTTTCAAATACTTGATGGATTCTGCCTTTTGTGGTTGGATTTATAATCTGCAGTAGGTTTCTCATAGTAAATTAAAGAGGCTGACATTGGCATTGAAACAGAGCTGCTCTGGTTCTTTAAGAGCCTTGCTTTACTTTGAGTGATAACTAGGAATAGTTGAGTAGTGCCCTGGCCACCTCGTGCTGGTGTAGGGGTAAAGGAGAGCAGTGCATTAAGTCACAGAGGGTCCAGGATGGAGGGAAATCATGGGTGTAACATTCAAGCTGTGAGGCAGCTTTGGTTTGTTTCTCTTCCAATTGAGAATCTTCTGTGTGCTTTTTTTTTCAGTCATTTTCCTCTCTACACTCTACTTTGCTAATTAAAATTCTAATCACTCTGACAGCTAGAGGTAGGAAAAAAAAAATCATTCTTCCATGCTGGAGAATGTAATTTCAAGGTGTTTTAGCTGCCAAAGAAACAAACGGAAATTAGACAAAGAAGCTAGTTGTCATAGGAGGACAAATGAATTTTGTTTTCCCATTCTGCCTAAAAATAAATGAAACTTTAGCAAAGACAACGCACTTCTTTTTGGCATTATAATCATTCTAAACACATGAAGTTTAAACAATATGCTTTATTTTTCTGAACGGTTTTCTGATAAAAATAGTCTTTTATACATTTGTTCATGTCAAAAATAATTTACTGTTCTTGGGGTGAAATGAAGTACAACATCAAAAGTTTGACTTGGTCTCTGTGATATGTTGTTTCTGAAAGTGTTTCCTTTTAATCTTTGATTTTCAGATCTTCATTAAACATTTAACAGACTAGAAGTCCATATTTAGAACAAAGAGAGATTTGTGGTATTATTTCTTTCTTTCCTGATTAAAAAAAATTTCTAATTTCTTTAATAAAATTGGTATGTTAAACATTTAATGCCAGCTAGTCCAGAAGGGTTAAATATAATTGCATCCAAAATGTACTTGAAAATGAGTTTTCTGGAAAGGTAGATTTCCTGAGAAACTTTCTAAGTAAATTAGTAATTAGATTGTATTTCAGATGTGTCTACCAGAGATGCAGAAATAGCGTAGGGTTGGGAGAAGTTACCAGATAAGCTACTGTCTGAATTGACTGACATTTAACTGATTGCTTAATTTTACTAAATTGACTGGACATTTGTTAAAATACAGTGAATTGGCGGCCTGATCCAATGTTATATAACTCTAATTGAATATATGTTTAAAAACAGATGCTACTAATCAACAGGCATCACTGAGTGCCCCATGCTACACATCCAGACACACATATAGGTCTACACACAACACAAGGCCTCTAGGATTTTGTAATGTAATAAGATCATTTATAGTGTGAAATAATTTTCAAAAAGAAGGTACTGGGGGCAATTTAGTTTTCAAATTTTTATAACCTCTAGCCAAATGAGGATTTATTTATAATTTATTTATTTTTATTCATTCACTCATTAATTTCATGACCAAAAATTAGTGAGGATAAAAGTATACTGATTAAGTAAAACTTATATTGAATGACGGTTGCAACCAGTCTTTTAAGTCCAATTTCATTATTTTAATTTTATATACACGTATGTTTTAGAATCAGATATCTAGTATGATTCTTTATTAAAGTAAATCTTCAGGTGTTATTTTATTAATGAGCCAAACTATGGTTTTTGTTGCTATTGTTGTTGAACTATTAATTCACTAAGTATATCATTCAGTACATAAGGATTTAACAACACACAGATAACAAAGAATTCATAAGAACTCAGTGCTTTGTGTGTATGAACTCAAGAGGTTTATATTCACAGAAATATATGGGGAGAGTCCTATAGGACTTGTATGTTGGTATGAAATATTAAAATCAACAAATTGTCTTCTTTTAATTTGTAAAGTTTCACACAATTATGAATGTATGATTTACTGTTGTTTTATTCTAAAATGTTTTTTGAAGACACAGTACTTTGAAGAAGATAGCGTAAGAGAAATTTCATGGGTAGGGACAGTACAGATGCTGAAGCCGGTGGGTTGAGAGAATATGAAATTAATCATCAGATTTCCCAAAACAGAAAAAAAAGTCATATCTATGAATATCCCAATATCTGTTGGCAGTGAATTAGATAACAATTTAACTTTACAACAGAATATTTGGGGATCATATCTCAGATCTGTCAGTAAATACCTGGGTTGTCATGAAAAAAATCATATAATTTCTCTGAGCCTCAGTTACCTCATCTATAAAATGAAATCAATAATACCATCTCCCAAACAGTAGCTACAAGCTACTTATTTTTCTGTCACAGTTATGTATGAATACAAAGGAATAAGGCACACACTAGCTATTTTGGCTAAAAACTTAGACCACTTACATATTTTTACGAATAACTGTGACAAACTTTTGTACTGTTATAGAATACAAACTTTAATGCTAAGTATTGAGGGAGACAAAGGTGAACAAGGTAGCATCAGTGACCTCAAGAATCATTTACTAGTACAGACAGCTATGCACATGAATAATTTAATAAATGAGAGAGGTACAGAGTAGCAGTTGAGTAGGAAACAACATAACTTTTATATTATAAAGGCAAATAATTGTGTTACTGTGTTATTGTTTGCCTGTTTTCACTCCTATCCAGTAGTTAATTTTAATATCTGGGAGTCCAACATGGTCATGCACCTTAAGTCATATTGAGCTTGCCTACTCAACCTATAACCCCAGTCAATTAGAATATTTGCAGATGCTCCAATGTGACTTCTGGCCAACAAGGGGTAAGGTAAACATAATTTTCTTTTAAACCAGGAGCTGCCAAGATTTCCCTAAACCAGAACACTTGGAGAGCAAAAGGGGAACCATTAATAATCATACTGGAAAAACAGCCAAAAAATATAAAAACAGAATTTATAGTTACCTTACTCAGTGCTTACTTACTCAGAGCTCATCTTTTGGAAATAATGATGGTGACTTTCAATCTAGTTTCTGCCCATCTCCTAGTTCAGCCCTAACTCCTATTTCTGGCATTCCTCCTGCCCTTTGGATTTGGACTTTGTGTTTGGTCAACTTAGATTCTGCCTCAAAGGGCTTGCCTCTCCTAATTCCTGTGCTTCTTGAAGCACTATACTTTCTTGGGGAAGACACTGTGCTTCATTCCAGTTTCTTGACCCTGATCCCTAGCACCAACGTGTTTGGCCACTAAGGACAGCCAAGTCCACAGTGCTATCCAGTAAAGCATCATTTGAATATCAGATCCAGGGCTGAAGAAAAGGCTGCACGCTCTGATTCATTAGGAGTGGGAAGTTAGTTTACTTAAGCATACAAAAATCTAATGATAAAGATTTATGTATGTTAAGACCAAACGTCCAATTTTGGGCTATATTAATATTATTCACAGATGCCTTCCTATTGATAAATTTTATCATAAAAAAGTACTTATGTTATTTTTAAAAATCCCCTTGGTACCTGAAATATTTATATTTTACTATCACCTGTTTATAGCATTGTCCTGAGTACACAATAAAAATGGTTTAATTTGATGCATACTGTGATACGGCACACAGAGAAAGACAAGAGCTTTAATCTGAACTCTACTATCTATTTCCTGTATAACCTTGAACAAGTTGTTTATATTTGAAGTATAGGGGTAGTGATAATATCTGCTAGTATCTTTGTGGATATATATGCTAAAAAAATTGAGTTTATCTCCCTCCTTTCTTTTGTCATTTCTAATTCTATCTGATTGACTGTGTTTCTATCTCATATATCTATCTCTCAATTGACTAATTGATTGATCGATCTGCTTAGCCATCTATCAATCCATTGCGGGGGGGGGGGAGGGAAACACCCTCATGTAGTTGACCATTATTTATGTTCTGTGTTTTTCCCCATATCTTCTCTCCCAACAGTCATGGATCAGTGATAGCTTTCTCTACACACAGTCCTCAGAAAAAAGACTGGCGTAGTTGAAAACAAATCAGTCATTGCTCTAGCTCAACTTTGAATTTCAGGAGAGTCTTTGTTTCCCCCTGGTTTTAGTGTATCAGGGTAGACAAACAAAAATAATCTTGCAATCCATACTGTTCAGTCATAAGATTCAAAAATTTGAGAGAAATTTTCTACATTCCAAAAATAAGACATCAAAATCATCTTTGATATCAAGAATCAAAGTCTGCTGATCATAAGCCATAGAACTTATGAAAATTAAACACATATGTAGTAGTAAAGAAGCAGGGTGTGACATGAGAGCACTTTATTTTTTTTTTCCTTCTTAGAATGAGGTAAGAATTAGATGACATGTTAAGAGGAAAAGTAAGAGAGGAGAGCATCAGGATCAGACAGAGCTGAGAGTCTTTGAGAGGTCGCAACTCTACCTTTCCTTGGAGTTGATATCCTAGCAGGCGGTGGGCAAAGGAGTGATTTGAGGTAATGTGGTTAAGCCCATGATGTTTGGGACTCTGAGGCAGAAAGGACTCAAGATCTGTTTCCTGACTGTAACCCTAGGAGGACTCAAACTTGTTTGGCATCCAGCCGCACTGTGGGAGTCTTTAGAAGAAGGCAAATGGACTCCAGAACAACAGAGCCTGAGATGACCACTGAGTTTTCCTTTGATTCAGCAGAGTTAAGAGGAAATAAGAAAGGGAGCAAAAGGCGCCTCCAGAACAATTGTCAGAAAAATTATTTAAATGTCATTAAGGTACTGGGGAAAACCAGTCCCAGCCCATATCTCCAATGGTATCTCTGCAGTTTTCACGTGTCACGGTGCCTGCCACAGCTTTCCATGGCTTACAGCCTGAGATGCAGCCTACCCTGTCATTCCTATCTGATTTCTGAGTCAAACAATATGGAAATCAGTCCCTCAGATAGCCCAAAGAAAGGCCAGAATGTTGCAACCAAGTTCCACTTTTTTCCTTCTAGCCCAAGGGAAGGAACTTGAAATTGAGCAGTTTTCTCCAGACCATGTCATGCCACTCTGGGGAGGGAGTGAAGTAGGGGCAAACAAAAACACTATGAAATGTTCTACCACTTTGGTGTGGCTTTTTCTTGATTGGCTGTTTGCTTGGTTGCTGCAGATCTTTGACTAGTTTCCAGAGCTTCTCCAAAGCAGTTTTAGTCAGTGTGTTGTTGTTTACATGCTTCCATGGTGGAATAAGAACCTGGAGCTTCCTAGTCTACCTTCCTGTTATCATCACCCCACTAAAGATATTCTTGATCCATACTGTATATGTTGTCTAATAAACACTTACTTGTGAGATTAAAATGAAGTCCCTTTTGGGCATCCAGAGACTCAGTAAGTTTACCAGTTACAATCTCTTCTTGATAAATACTGCAATAGAATTTTAGTAATAAAAATAATAATAACTCAGGGAAGAGAAATCAAAAAACAGTGTTAAATTAAAAAACACGGAAAACATGAATATGTTTTTAAAATATTGATAAGTAATGAGAAACATAGTAACAATTTAGAATAAAAATCCAAGATAACTCTAGAACAGTGGTTGATTGCAGAGAAGACTGGAGCAACATAGAGAAGTGATGGCTTGCTGTATTCTTGTGTTGTTCAGGATGGAGGTTGTAATTTATCCTAGGTAATGATAGCAAAATGGGATCTTATATATCTGGCAGAAATAATATGGCTGAGATTAAATGCAATGATCCTTAGCAAAGTCCTATAAACCACAACCAGTAGAATATTAAATTATAATATGCAGTGTTGGAGAAGTATAGTGAAATAGGTGACCTTATACATTGTTAGTAGAAGTGAAATAGCTAAAGCTTTTCTGGAGAACAATTTTGCAGTATTTGTCAAATTTTTAAATATGTAAACTTCTGCCTAGCAATTCCACTTTTGGAAAAAATACTGGTATTTTATCGAAAGAGATGTATAAATCTATTATTAAAGTATGCTTCCTAATATGAAAAATAAAAGGAAACATATGTTCATTAGATGAGTTATTGTGGATTTTAGTGAATATGTATTATGATATACTGTTTATCAGTTCAGCAGAATGAGATACGTCTACATAGAAACCGCTCCATGACACATTATTAAATTAGAAAGCAAGTAGTAGGAGAAGCTACACATTATGATTGTATTATATAAATAGCAAGGCAACACCACATACGTGTATTTGTGTTTGCAAATGCATGGGGAAATCTAAGCTATACTAAGAGTTAGTGATGGTAATGGGATTGGGATAGTCTTGGTGAACCAGGAGACTGACTTTTTACTGTATGTGCTTCTGTATTATTTGAATGCATTGTCTAATGTTTTGAAGTAAAAGAAATAAAAGCATGTTAAATTAAATAACGAGTTTGGAAAAATATGACCACCTACCCACAAAGGTAATTTATGTTTGTCATTAACATGGCTGAAAGGACCTAGCTACTGTTTTTTAATCTAAACATTTCTTCTTATAGGTTTTGGCACAAACACAAAGTAACCTGGTCCCTAGGGTCAGTCATGGTATTCATTTAGGATTAGCAAATACATAGAAATAAATTTGTGTCTGGTATGGGAAGAAAAAGAATGCAATAACTAAGTGGCAGTCTAAATCAACAAATAGAAATGTGCATACAATTAAAATTCCTTAGATCAACAAATTCCAAGATAAGGCTATCTCCAAAAATAAGTACAGTATTTGATACAGTATTATCTTTAATACAGTATTATCTTTAATTGATACAGTATTGTCTTTAATTGTTCATGTGTGTTTTTGTTAGCTCATAATTATAACATAGGGGATTCTATGGAAAAAAAAACGATTATACACACAGTCTTTTGAGAGGACAGGAGCAGAGTTTTGGCATCACAGCATTCTCAGCTTTGGAACACTCCTTCCTCCATTTCTTTTAGCAGTCAGCAAAATAGGCTGACACAAAGGAATGCCTGCCAAGGAACTTTAGAAGGAGGCAGTTTTCAATTAACAGGGGACAGAGAAGGCCATAACCCCAAAGGGTAGTGAAGAGAAATTAACATGGAAAAGCAGTTCCACGCTTCTGTGGGTCCCAAAAGGCCAGCCGTATTAGTGGTGTCTGTTCTGATTGAACTTTTGCTGTGTCTTTTTATTGATTCACTTGTCAGAATCTGACAAAAGGACCGCTGTCCATCACTTGCTTGCTCAGAGTAGAAGGCTATGGTTAGAAACTTCTTCCTTGTACAGCTGATTGCAGAGTGAGAGCTGTCGTTTTGGTTTTCATTTTACAGAAATGATTAATGTTGTTGAACTTTATGTAAGAATTAGGTGTGTGTACACACACATAGCCCCGCAAGCTTACTTGCCCTGGATTATTGAGCCTCTTTATTCTCTTACTTCTCTTTGCCTGTTTTTTCAGAAAACTCCTTTAATTATTAAAATATTTTAAAATGCAATTTCAGGGCTGATAATTACACTGACAGTTGCAGACACTTCTTTTTTTTCTGCCATTTACCAAATCCTTGGCTTAGGAAACATTTTAAAAGAATAATGTCTGGTGAATAAATATTTCGAGTTTCTCTCCCAAGGATGAAAATGAATAGTAAGTAAATAAAGCATGTAAAGAGCCTGTGAAATCAGCTCATGTAGTGAAGAGGTGAAGGTGGAGGGATTTTCTTTTCTTTAACTGCCTAAGAGGGTGCATTGAACTGGCAAGCCTAGGGTTGGGCCCCAGGAGAGCTTTTGTACTTTTAACCCAGTGGGAACAGAAACATTCTTTAAAATATTTTAAGAACATTTTAAACATTGTGTGGATCTTTTTGCCTCTATGAGAACCAAGCTTACTCTAGAATTCTGTGTAAGTTTACCAATTTCAAAATATGTGTTTTCTAAAGCAAGGGCAGACTTCCCACACTTCTTTTAAAGATGTAATGATAATTATTTTTTCTAAATTGAAATAGTATTATTATTTAGTTACTTGAAACATAGTATTTATTAAGAACTAATAAGAAAATAGTAAGGTCATCAGGAACCTGGTCATGATACATTCCATAGGGTTTTTTTTCTTTTTCCTTTTCCTTTTTTTAAAGTTTTGAACCCATTTATAAAGAAATGACTCACCCAGAGTTACATGTCACGCACTTCTGAAGTTAATGAGCATCTAGATCTGTGTGTCTAAATTAGCAGCCATTAGCCACACTTAGCAATTTAGCACTTGAGGTATGGCTAGTCTAAATTGAGATGTGCTGTAAATGTGAAATACAAAGTGGATTCTGTAGATGTATTATAAAAAACCACAATGTAAAATATCTCATTAATAACTTTTTATTTTGATTACATGTTGATATAAGAATTTCTTTGATATATTGGGTTAAATATATTATTAAAATTAATTTCACCTTTTATAAAACTTTTAAAGTATAGCTTCTAGAAAATTTAAAATTACATATGTGTCTCATATTATCTTTCTATTGTACAGTATTATTCTAGGCAATAGTAAAAGTTACTATTTATTAGTCATTTACTTTATGACACATGCTGTATCTGGCACTTGATATGCATTATCTCATTTAATCTCACATTACCATTGAGATAGATGTTATTGTTACTTCTATATAGACAAGAAAATTAGGCAAGAAGAGTAAGTTACTCACATAAGAGTATGCAACTATGTAAATTATTTCACTTTCCCTTCAATAATTAATTATTTTTGACTGTCTACATATATTACACATAAGATATGATACTGTGCATGGACAATGCACTATAATTAATTACTCTATGATGTGGACTAGTACAACTCTAGATGGATTTAGAAGGATTGAAGATTGACAAATTAATTTTTGCAAGCTCTATTTAATTAGATGTATTAAGTTAAAGCATTAAAGTCCTCATGGAAATCCCTATTTGCCATGGTAGGAAATGGTTTAAAGGCATCTGTATTTATAAAACTACAGAGGAGACATTACTTGAAAGAGACTGACAAGTAGTGTTGAATTTAGAACAAACTGATTTCAAATGTAAGTTCAAATGTAAGGTTTAAGACCTATGTATCTTTGGTATGGGGAGAATCAGACAGCAGTTGTAGATCTACACAGTTCATATTTTCTACAGAGCTGGAAGTACTTTGTGGAGCACAGTATACTTCTCAGCCATGTCAAGTTAAGAGAAGAATCAGAAGCCAGGAAAGGAGGAGGAAGAGAGAATGAGAGAGACAGAATGAAAAAATGAGAAATAGGTGAATAAAGAGTAGTTGTTAAATATTTGTCTTATACCACCTATGGGAAATCATGACTCTTCTTTTAACAATAAAAAGTATTAGAAAAGACTGCATACTCGTGGCCAGAGAAGTTTCTTGGTCAAAGATGTAAAGGTAGAGGATGTGAAGGAATAGATGGAAAATGCTTTTTCTTTTTTAATTGACTTTCTGCAGACTATAAGGCATGAACACAAAATAAGGGAGATAACATAAGAAACTCTTCTGAGGTACGTGAACATTCTTGAAATTTAAGGCCTAATTTCTTATATATGATCTCATGAGCATCTGGACAATAGGAGAAATTTTCGAGAGGATGAAACAATCAGATTCATTTTACATATTGTAAAGAATTTCACATACAGGAAAATGGTTCCATTTTCATACTATATTCTGCAGAAAACAGCTGTTGTGAAATTACTTATTTTGTGTGCATTTTTATTTTCTGTGCATATTTATATAATTCATTCAGGAAAAAATATGCTTTTTTCTTAATTAGGTGACCAAAATAATTTTCTTTAAAATAAATTGTTGATATTTAGAGGGTATTAAAATTACATAATTTTTTAAAGTTACACTCAATATATTGTTCACTTTTTAATTGAAGGTTTTAAAAAATACCAATAGAATTATTACTGTTTAACTTCTACTTATATACAAGGAAGTCATATGACTATGTCATTTGGTTTCACAGTAACGATGGCAGAAATCATTTCCTCATTTTAAAAACTGCTGAAGAAATGGAGCTCATGCATGTTAAGTAATATTTCAAAGTATTAAGGCCATTAATGGGTGAGCAGGGATTTAAAGAAAAATTCAAATGAACCTTACATTCACTTTCTTCCCTCCGTGCTCGTCAATGAAAATTATAATGAGTTAACTTTGAAACCCTAAAATATAGGGTTTGTTTGCAGTTTGCATTGATTCTCATCTTGTGTCTCCCCAAATCTATTAAACACCTTAATATCTAACCAGGCTCACAAAGAAGAAAAACCTCAACATCATTTTCTATGACTTCCTACATGAATTCTTTTTAGTCTACTCTTTTCCACATCCCCAACTTTGCCGTCTCCTGTTCTTACTAACTGCCCTTACTTAAAGTCAGATTCTTTGCAAATTGCTTATAGTGTCCTACATGGTGCCTGTTTCCAGAATCTTCCCTATTCCATCATCCATACTGCCACCATGGCTATTTTTCTAAAATATACATTAGATTGTATTATTTCCTTTTTAAAAAATCTTAGAAGATCTACTTTGCCTCCTTAGATTTTAAGTTCAGACTCCTTGGGAAGGTATTCAGTGCCTCAACCTATCTTTCCAGCCTAAGCTCCCACTTTTGCTTGCATAAGCCAACTATTTCCAGGCACACTGAAACTATGCAATGGCTTCTCCATGAGCCATTGGGAATTAAATGTCTGAATCCTGTCAGTGGAGTACCATTTCACCACATGTGTGTGGTCACAGCCAAAGATGAATTCATACCAGATCCCTGAGGCCTGAAGGCTTTGTACACTCTGGTTGTTATTTGATGATTCCAGTCCACACTGCCAGACCTTTGTAAACCCTGAGTTTTACCTGATAGATTCCAGAAAAAATGCCTAAAGGAACTTAGCCCTTTTCCATCTCCAAATAAAATATGAAACCACTTCCTGCTGAAAAATGTGAAACCTGGTCCTGATGTTTTTTTATTTCTCTATTGTCATCATGTGGGTCAAGACAATATATGTTGAGAAAACATTTATTATTCCCGAAAACAAATCCTAGAAAAAGTATTGACAGATGATATTTTAATTGGTTTTGCCTCTCAAGTGATTAAATAATCATGAAATTTCTGTTTAACAATGGCTTGAGGTACTTTGTATTCTTGCCTCAAAATGGAGCAGTTTCTAGCTGGTAATGCTGTGATTGATTTTTCCATATCAAATACAATGTTACGGTCTGTTGTTTCCATAGCAAACATATAGCATCTGTCTTCAAATTTACACTGTGATCCTGCACTAGCCAGAAATACTTCACATGACCACATCCTTCCATTACAAGTATGAGTGGACTAATATTGATTCTGTTCCCCCTTGTCCAAGACTGAAGGTCTGTCTTTACAGCAATTCACACAGCTGGCATATAAGGATATGCTTACTCCTCCTTACTTTCATGGTAAAGATTATTGCTTTGTCTGAAATCAGTTTCTGCTATTTTTAACCCATAAATAGTTTGAAAAGGGTAATATGCTTTGCAGCTCTAGCCATTTATGCTGCCATATGTTTCTAATAACATCTTGCAGCTTTCAGAAAACTTTGAGTTTTTATTATGTATGAAACTTTAGAAAAACCACACGAAGCTGGCAAAAACACGTATTACCATAACTTGAATACAGTATGATTCAGCTAAACACCAAAAATTCTACTGTGAGTGTCATCTATTTTATAACATTAAATTCTGTTACCTTTAAGCCAAAAATTTCCAACAGAATCTCTCACTTTGTCCAATTATAATCCACAAAATTTCCCTCCACCACAACCCCAATGTACATCCATCCCTATCCTTTGCACTTTTGCCCAAGGACATTTCCTTGCCTTGAATGCCCTCACTCTCCTCTCTTGCTATATTAAACTTACCCACACTTCAAAACTCAAATCAATTTTTACCTTCTCCTTGAAGCTTATTGAAATTATTCTGTTTCCTGATGATTTTCTTTTTATAATCTTCTAACAGTAAAGTACTATGAATATTAACTTGTAATTACATTATTCCTTGAGTTTACCTAATTTGGCCTTGTAGAGCACTCAGGATATAGTAAGCTCCTAAATAATATATATGTGAGAAAGTCAAGCCACAGGGCCTGACAAACATTAGTTATATCTGAATTTGTATATGTTTTATCATTCTTTAGTATCTCAACTAGTACTTACTATTAGGCTAGGCCAGAGTTAATTAGTAGCTGTAAATGTCCAGCAGGGATGGAATTCCTTGGTCTGATGCTAGCGAAGTTGAAAGAAGACTGAACAAGGAATTAACGAATCGAATGAGTTCCAGCTCTGACTCTACTACTATCAGATTACATGACCTTGAGCAAGTTAATTACCATTGTGGGATTCAAATTCTTTGCTCCAAAATGATGTGACTGTGCCTGCTTAAACCACAGAGAATTTTTTTTCTTTTATACTCTCAATGAAAAAATCCACAGGAAGTGGTCTGCACTAAAATGTGTACCATGACTCTGCCTCCTAGTTCACTGGCAGTTGGAGTACAAGAATATTCCTGACCCAAGCTGAGCCATTCAAATTCTTGCTGTAAGGGGGAGTTTTTCTTTTTTGGTTTGTAGATGTATTTTACTGGAGTATAATTTTCAGTAACTTCCTGAGAAAGAATTTCTTGTATGTTTAAATGCATCTTTATTCTACCTTCATACTTGATTGAAAATTTGATTAGATGTAGAATTGTAGAATGAAAAGAATTTTCTCTTATAATTTTGAAACCATAGTTCTACCATCTTTTAGCTTTTGTGATGCTGTTGAAAATCTGATTCACATTTCTTAGTGGGTTTTTTTTGTCTGCAATTTTACAAATGCATTTTTTTCTTCAAATTCTCTAAGGATATTCATTGTAGTTTTTTTAGAAAATTAAAGTTGTTTTTGAGATTCTTAGATTCTGGGAATATGTTTATATCCATGTTTTTCCCAAGCTTGGGAAGTTTTCGTCTATTATTTCTTCAGATAATGTCTCTACCACTTTGTGACTCTCTTCTCCTTCTGGGAATCCCACAATGCATACATTAGTCTATTTGATAGTATCTTACAGGTCCGTTAGGCTCTGTTCACTTTTCTTCAATCTTTTTTCTTTCTGTTCTTCAGACTCAATGATTTCAGTTGTTCTGTCTTCAGATTCACTGATTCTGCTGCTTGCTCAAATCTGCCTTTGAATTTTTCTCAGTTTTTGTGTTTTTTAGTTCTAGAATTTCTTCATGGTTTCTTTTTAAGTTGTCTCTCTCTTTATTGATGTTTCTATTTTGTTCATACATTGTCTTTTCCACATGTTATATCCTTGCTTCCTTTGTCATGTATTAACTGACCATAAGTGCATGGGTTCATTTCTGGGCTCTCTATTTTGTTTCATTGATCTATGTGTCTGGTTTTTTGTGCCAGTACCATGCTGTTTTGATGACTATAGCTTTGTAATGTAGTCTGAAGTCAGGGAGCATGATACCTCCAGCTTTGTTCTTTTTTCTCAAGATGGCTTTGACAGTTCAGGGTCTTTTAGGTTCCACATAAAGTTTAGGATTATTTGTTGTAGTTCTGTGAAAAATGTCATGAGTATTTTGATAGAGATTGCATTTAATTTGTAGATTGTTTTGGGTTGAATGGACATTTTAATGATATTAATTCTTCCAATCCTTGAGTACAGGTTATATTTCCATTTATTTATATCATCTTCAAGTGCCTTCATCAAAGTATGAAGAGTATAGGTCTTTCACCTATACTCAGAGTATAGGTCTTTCACCTTCTTGGTTAAGTTTTCAGAGTATAGGTCTTTCACCTTCTTGGTTAAGTTTTTTCCTAGTTATTTTATTATTTTTGATGTGATTATAAATGGGATTGTTTTCTTGTTTTCTCTTTCTGATAGTTCATTATTAGTGTATAGAACTGCAACAGATTTCTGTATATTAATATTATCTCCTACTTTACTGAATTCATTTATTCTAATAGTTTTTTGGTGGAAACTTTAGAGTTTTCTATATATAGTATGTTGTTTGCAGATAGTGACAGTTTTACTTCTTCCTTTCCAATTTGGATGGTTTTATTTCTTTTCCTTGTCTGATTGATGTGGCTAGGACTTCCACTACTATGTTAAATGGACGTGTTGAGAGTGGGCATCCTTGTCTTATTCCTGATTTTAGAGAAAAAAGCCTTCAGCTTTTCACTATTGAGTATGATGTTAGCTGTGAATTTGTCATAGATGGTCTTTGCTCCTCTTCAGTTTTTGGGAATAATTTGAGAAGAATAAGTATTAGCCCTTCTTTATCTGTTTTGTAGAATTCCTGTGTGAAGCCATTAGATCCTGGACTTTTGTTTGTTGGGAGTTTTTTTTTTTTTATTACAAATTTAATTTTACTACTAGAGATTGGTCTGCTCAGATTGTCTGTCTTTTCCTGATTCAGTATTGGAAGGTTGTGCATTTCTAGAAATTTGTCCATTTCTTCTTGGTTGTCCATTTTGTTGGCACATAACTGTTTGTAGTATTCTCTTATGATTTTTTTGTGTCTCTGTGATATTGATTGTTATTTAACCTCTTTCATTTCTTATTTTTGTTTTTTTGGGTCCTCTCTTTTTTTCACTGATCTTTTCTATTATTTTTTGTCTCTGTTTTATTTATTTCCTCTCTGGTTTTTATCATTTTCTTCCTTCTCCTACCTTTGGGTTTTCTTTGTTCTTCTTTTTCTAATTCCTTCAGATGGTAGATTAGGTTGTTTATTTGAGGGTTTTTTTTCTTGAGATAGGCCTATATCACTATAAATTTCCCACTTATAATTAGTTTTGCTGAGTTCCATAGATGTTAGAAAGTTGTGTTTCCATTCTCATTTGTCTTATGGTATTTTGTGATTCCCTCATTGACCCTTTTTTTTAGTAGTATGTTGTTTAGTCTTCACGTGTTTGTCTTTTTCCCATTTTTCTTTCTGTAGTTAATTTCTAGTTTCATACCATTGTGGTCAGAAGAAATCCTTGATATAATTTCTATCCTCTTAAATTTGTTGAGACTTGTTTTGTGGCCTAGCATGTGATCTATCCTGGAGACTGTTCCACGTGCACTTGAAAAGAATGTGTATTCTTCTGTTTTAAGATGGATTGTCCTGTAGGTAGCTATTAAATCCAACTGGTCTACCATGTCTTTTAAGGACACTGTTTCCTTACTGATTTTTTGTCTGGGTAATCTGTCCATTGATGTAAATAGGGTGTTAAAGTCTCCAACAATTATTGTATTATTGTCAGTTTCTTCCGGTATGTCTGTTAATATTTGATTTATATAATTAAGTGCTCTAATGTTAAGCACATATATTAACAAGTGTTATATCCTCTTCTTGTATTGATCCTTTTATCATTATATAATACCCTTTTCTGTCTTTTCTTTCAGACTTTGTTTTAAAGTCAATTTTTTCTAACATGAATATTTCTACTCCCACTTCCTTATCATTTCCATTTGCACATAATATCTTTTTCCATCCTCTCAGTTTCAGTCCATGTGCATCTTTAGTGGAGTGAACAGGGTTTGCTGTTTGTTTGTTTGTTTGTTTTTAATTTGGTTGTTTTAGGCTATTTCCATTCCAAGGACCAGACTGAGGTGTAAACTTAAGGTCTTTCTGGTCCTTTCTGAGTCTGTGCCTTTCCCTAGTTATGCACAGTTACGTTCTTATTTCCCCTGTATATGCAGTTGCTTTTGAATATCCCAGCCTTTAATATCTGGCTTACAAAGGGAGGAATTGGGAAAAAGAAGCAGGGATGGGTGTGGGGAAGAAAGGTACTGCCCCTTTAAATACCCTAGAAGTTGCTTCAGCCCAAGAAGAAGGGGCTTACAATAAAGGAGATGGTGGTACAACAATGGTTACCTATCTCTGTGTCTGCACTTCCATGATCAGAAGCAGCACTCAGTGATCAGAATGCAGATCCCAGATATTTGAAAGATAGGGTCCTTATTGCCCACCTTGTCTCCCACAAGATGTGTGCCAGCTGCTGCAGGAATATGTGCAAGGTTGCTGCTACAGGGTTGGGGTGGAAAGTGGGTAGCCACTGCTGAGCTAAGACTGTAATTGCCTGAAACTAACTGCAATTTGTTCTCTAAGCTTTCCCCCTGGAAGTTGCAAGTCTTCAAAAGACTACCGAGTTCTAAAGTAATTACATCAGATAGATTCTGACAGTGCACATGCTGTCTAGGTGAGGAGAAAGATTCCTGGTACTTCCTATTTCACTGTCTTCTCAGAATCCTCTCAATAAAATAATATATACACATTTATTTAATCCTTATTTTCAGCCACATGCCAAAGCCTCTTTGTAAGATGCATGATGTTCTTGAATTTTGAACCTCCTATTTGTAGGTTCTCCAGTCTAAATATCCTATCCAAGCAGAGCATGTGGGGTTGGGAGAAAAAGACTTAGTCATTTATCTGTGTGCAAATGCAGTGGGGGCCTGGGTTTTTCACCTGCTTGGAATGTAGGTTTTCAGATATTCTCTATTTTCTGCTTCAGCCTGATGTTCAAAGTACTAAACTTCTCAGACTTTTTTTATGGCAAATTGGCTCATTTATGGTCAGTGTTCCCCTTTAACTGGCACTAAAATGTTAAATTTTTCCACTGTGCTAAGATAGTTATCACTTCATCATTTAATTCCCATCTTCCAAAAATTTTTTGAAATAAATTCATCTTCCTTTTTTCTATTGTTTTTCTGTCCTTGTGGCCTAATAATGTAACAATGCCTTTTGTATTATTATAATACACTTTTATTGGGTTTTGTGGGGGAGAAAGATGTGATTCCTTTACAACATTTGATGCCTCTGCAACATGTGATCCTTTCGCAACATTTAACTAGAAGTGGGTCTCAGGAATATGGATAATTGATCAGCATCCTAGGTGATTCCACTTCACATTTATTTGAGAAAATTGCTTCAGAGGAGAAACAGACATGAACTGGGAAATATTCATTCAAAGAAAAAGACAGATATGAAAATGGAAAATTTCATTTCCTGAAATAAGTTCTTTTATAGAGGTGTATGGTTTCTATGGGAGGAAATGAAGTTAGGGGGAAACTAGGTAAGATTTTGGAAAGAATATTACCACAGGAGGTAATATCTGAAGGGCAAGTGCAATTTAATTAATGGAAGAAGTCCAGGGAGTAGATTGAAGAGAGGGGGTAGTATGTTACAGGTATAAGGTTGAAGGTATACAACTCATTATTTGAATTTAATAGTGTTTGGTATGCAGAAAACATGGATTTGTGGGTGGTAGTGAAGAGACTGTAATGACAGTGGTGGTAACAAATGAGGCCAAAGTATAAGAGAGTCATGGAAATATTTTAAGCATGTAAGAGGAATCATTAGCTACAGTGTATAAGTAGTGATAGTAGGAGTAAGGAAAACGAAAAATGTAAACCTGGAGGTATGGGAGATCAATCAAGAGCCACTAGATATAATCAACATAAGAGATGATGGTATCATAAACTAAGATGGTGAAAAGGTAAAAGTGGATAAATTCTACAAATATTTGGGAGGAAGAATCAACAAGATTTAGTAACTATGTAAAGAAATGTAAAAGGGAACACTAAAGATGATTTCCAGGTTTTGATTTAGGAGAACCAGATGACTGTGACCCCCTTCCATTCTGAAGGAGAAACATTTTTCAGAGGAGTGTCAGAGAGCTAACTGAAATTAAATTTGGATGTTGATTTTGATAACCGTGAGATATCTAGTAGAAATGTCCAACAGTCAGCTTAGAATAAAAGTTTAGGAGAGAGTTTGGGCTGGAAATAAAAGAGGGAGTGGTCATTAGTTTACATGTCATAGTTGGAGAGTAGAAGTTTCCCAAGAGAGATTATAAAATCAGAGTAGTAACAGCTACCAGCTATTAAACATTTATTATGTGCCATTCAAAGTTGTAAGTATTTAATGCTAACAACAACCTTACAAGAAAACTACTTCCTGTTTTATTATAGGGAAAACAAGTGCCAGAGGGAGGAAGCTACTTTTCACAGGTCTCCTGATAAGCCTGTGACAGAGCCAAGATTCAAACTCAAGCTTTTGCTAATTCTAGAACATATTCTACCCCTATTTGTCTCTCTACAAAAATAAAAGTAGTTCAGTTGAAGATGGACTTCATTTAAGGGGCAGGCAGATGAAAAGAATCCCTGAAAATTAATGATAAGGAACAGTTATATTGGTAGAGGAAAACCAAAGGAATGTGGCATCATGGAATTTAACAGAAGAAAGAAATTCAAGGAGGAAATGGTTAACAGTGGCAAACACCACAGGAAGTTCAAGTAAGAGAATAGAAAATTTTCTAGTGGATTTATCCACAAAGAGGTCTTTGCTGACTTCGGTGAGAGCAAAGACTGGTGTGCTAGATGCTGAAGCAGATCACTGTGGAGTGATAAATAAAAGATCAGTGAGGACATAGGAACAATTCAAGCTGTCAGGCTATGAAGATGAGGTGAGATGAAGGGCGCTTGTTAGGTGAAGCATATAGTAGAGGGATAACATGAGAGAGACTAGATCATGTCTAGATGCTAACTGGAAGGAGTAAACATCCAATAGTGAATTTATAAAGAAAGGGTGTCATTGATAACTTAATGTTGCTGAGGGAGCCCGCCATAGCTTTGGATTAGAATTTTATCCTTAGACTTTCAAAATTAAAAAAAAATCTTTTCTGATTGGAAATGTAATTTTGCCTCCTTTAGAAAATTTGAATACAAACATATGTAAATTAGAATCTAAAAGTAATCCTGTAAGTTCAGACTTCACACAGGATAACTGTTTTTGAAAATGGTTTATTCTTTCAAGCTTTTAAAAATGAATTTATAAATATATATATATATTATTTGAAATGGAATTATAATGTAAATCTTAGTATATGAACAGATTTTTTCACTTTTAAATAAAATATTATGGATAGACATCTCTCAATTTTAGTAATAGAAAGCAACTTCAGCCTTTTAAAGTCTTCCTAATATGTATAGTCCCCACAGTATTCATAGTGTTCCATTGTAGGATATTGCCTTAGGCCATTTGGACTGTTATAACAAAACTACCATAGACTACCCAGGCTTAAAGAACAGAAATACGTTGGGTTGGCCAAAAAGTTTGTTCCGTTTTTTCCATAAGATGTAACAGGAAAACCCAAACGAACTTTTTGGCCAACCCAATATTTCTCACAGTTCTGGAATCTAGAAGTCCAAGAACAAGGCACCAGCATTCTGGTGAGTATCCACTTCCTGGTTTATAGATAGCTGTCTTCTCACATGGCAGAAGGGACAAGGGAGCTCTCTGAGGTCTCTTTTATAAGGGCAGTAATTTCCTTCATGAGGACTCCACATTTAGGATCAAATTACCTCCCAAAGTCCCCACCTATTAATGCCATCACACTGCAAATTAGTTTCAACATGAATTTTGAAGTGGGGACACAAATATTTAGTCTACAGTAGATGTATATGACCAGTTTCTTATTAATGAACAGGTAGAAAGCTTACAATATTTGCTATTAAAAAACACAATAACTATATCATATTATCATCCCTTTTTTTGGATACATTTCTAAAAATACAATGGCTGGGCCAAAGAACAGGAGATTTAAATTGTTAACATATTGCCAAATAGCTCTAATTCCTATTCCTACTATCAGCCCATGGTTGGGGAGGATTTCCTCCAAGGGATGGGTGGATAGGAATGAAAGGAGATTTTGAATGAAGACATGATTTTATAAATTGAGCAAAGAAAGCTAAGGGACTGTCTTGTCCATTTCCCATGCTCTCCTCATCCTCCACCATATTTTCTAATTTCTCTGAGAAGTAGAGGTAAAGTTTCCTATGTAGAGTGAAGATGGAGGAGATGGTAGGGGGACTTGAGGAGGATGGAGCCACTCTGAGGAGAGGAAGAGCGTTGACTATGGAAACTGTGGAGGAAATTGGTAGCATTTCTGCCCCATTTGATGTCAAAGGCCATGAAATTGTGCTCATGTTAACCTACCTGATCATGAGATCTTTCTTCCAGTAACCTTTGTGTAGGAGCAGAGAACGTAGCCAAAAAAATTCATCCAGTTGAGATTTTGTTATGTAAGCATAGCCAAGGGGCAGGGAGCTAGGGGATGGTAGAGCTGTGGGACTATAGTATTCAGCCTAGAAAAAAGAAAGGGAAGACTCTCAGAAGGGAGCAAATAGATTTAGAAAAATTAGAGCATTAACTGGCTGGCATTGTTCCAACACTATCTATTTATACTGTTTTCACTAGAAATGTCTTTAGTATATTATTTGTGTATTATTGTTTACATACTTGCCTTTATTTATAAAGCTGTGCTTTTAGAAACATCCATACCAAATGGCCAATAATTTACTAAATGACTTTTGGATCACTTGGCAAGTTAGTACTTGAATTGCCCCTTTGTCCACGTATGTTTCCATTTCTAGCCATTTGTCCATGATAAGCAGACCTACTGATGTGTGTAGGTACAGCAAAATTGCAGTTGAAGATTGGCAAACTTACGAGAAAAATACTTGTTATAGCCATACCACCTAATTAATTTTATTATAGAATTTAAATAATGAAGATTTTATTGCTCTAATAAATTTATATGACCAGGTTTGTATAAATATCTGTGAGGGTCATCAGCAAGCACTCTTTATAAATAGCCATAACAGAAGTTTCTTCTGATCAAATGTAGTTCATAATATCCTATGTCCCATGAGGTCCTTGAATTGCCACGTGTAGCAAAATGATTTGAGGCTACACATTATTTTGCTTAAATGGAGTACAATTTATAAGAGCTATTTTTGTACAAGGTCTCCTTGATGACTTTGTTTTTAAATTAAAAACTAGTAAGACTTAACAATATAACCCATTATGACATACTTAAGCTTGAATTCTTGCTTGAACGTGGCATCAGCTCACACTTTTGCAAATTATCCAGCTAAATATGTAATCAGGAAGGTGAGATTAAATTCATTTTTTTTCTCTCTTAAGAAATAAATTCTTTTATAGCCAATTCTTTACTCACTCCTTTGTGATAAAACCCTTTTGCTCTAACTCATATATCTGAGAACTTAAGAGAAAGTCACTAATATTTTATTCATTCTTGGAAAATAATGTCTAAAAGATTTAGTGAGTTTGTCTCTGGAGGTGATGTGTAGTTCATTGAGAAGGGTGTGAAATATACTTTTAAATATCCTTGAAGAGAGATTTGTTTTCAAAATGCCTTCCTTTTTTAAAAAATAAAAGTAAATATCAATCAGTCGAATATCTGTATACTGCCTAGAACTCTGCAAGGCTTGGGGAGCACAGTGGTTTCCGTGACAGACCTGATCACTTTCTTACCTGTGGTTATAGTCTAGGAGGGACAAGGTGATATTAGGTGGGATTGCATGTTGCTAAATCACATACTCTGTGAGCTCTTGGATGGTTCTGTCAGTTGAGGTACAGTGAGCAGAGAAGGGAAACTCATACCAGGGGTGTGTATTTATCCTTGGCCTGTCCCAGGTGGAATGCATTTCTTCTAAACAGTTTGCCATCAAGTGGCTAGTTGTTCTTCTCAAGGGATGGAACCATACCAAGCACTCATTGTTGGACTCTATTGAGGACACATGAGACATTCAGCAGTGGCAGCAGCTAGATCAGCATAGAGGAGAGGTGCCTGTGATTCTGGGCATACACATAGCCTCCATCCCTGCCATTATGATTATCCTCTTCAAGATCTCCCTGTGCCAACACTGAGGTGGCCAAGGTCAGAGGCTGGCTGATATCCACTGGATAAGTCATCTGTTGTACAGACGTGTCTTTTAGTAGATGTTCCCTGGTGGGAATTGACATGACACACAAATATCGGCAAACTTACATTCCAATCCCATAGATCCACCCATATTCTTCTTCCCTGTATTCCTTGTCTTTAACTTTTCAGTCTTGTTCCTCTCAGGCCTCCTAACCAAGCCATTTGCCACTGTCTCAGATATTTCTCCCTCCACACCAAGTCAGTGAACAGGTATACTGCTAAAAGCTCTGTCCGCTGGGAAAATTTACTCTCTTTTTCAGGGACTACCCTGATTGGGACTGTAGCATCTATTTTTAGGTTGCATAAACATATTAACTGACCAATGCATGAAGAGTGCTGAATTTTCTTCTTCCTCCATCAGTGAGTGAAACTTTAAATCTTTGAGGGTGGCAATAATTTCTCCCATCTGCTTCAAATGCAGTATTGCTTTTCTGATTTACTTATCTTAGCCATGTAGAAGCAGGGGCAGTTTCATAATGTCTCTTAACTCAGAGTTTAGGAAATCAGTGTGAAGATTCTTCCAGCTTCCAGATGTATCTATTGCAGTTTTGCACTCAGGGTAGATCTGTAGACCCTCTGTACTCACTTGAGATGGAGTTGCACTAGGACTCCATTTTAATAGGAAGATCATAATGAGATTTGGAGCCTCCTAATACCACTAAGACTCTGTGTCCAATAGCCCTCAAAAGATCGGGGTAGGGCTTCCCTGGTGGCGCAGTGGTTGAGAGTCCGCCTGCCGATGCAGCGGACACGGGTTTGTGCCCCGGTCCAGGAAATTCCCACATGCCGCGGAGCGGCTGGGCTTGAGAGCCATGGCCGCTGGGCCTGCGCGTCCGGAGCCTGTGCTCTGCAACGGGAGAGGCCACAACAGTGAGAGGCCCGCATACCGCAAAAAAAAAAAAAAAAGATCTGGGTATTCCCCTTTTACCCAATGTACACTTGCTCTGGTAAATGGCCACAATCCCTTTCTGGAAGGATGGGTATAGGAACTAAATATGCTTGATATTATTGCGTGTGTTTTTTTTCCTTTAGAGCACCTGGTTTCCAGTTCAATTGATGGGATCTGGGTTTGAGAACTTAATGTGATTTTTGCATTGTAGTCACTGAGATGAGCCTTCTGCTTGCCCTTTCTTGATGTTTTTGGACATGTAAGTAAAGCAGTACTCTTGTTAGATTCCCATTTCTCTTCATTCTGGAGGCATGATGGTGTATTAGCCATTGCCACAGATCCCTTGCAGGTCAGGACCTTCTAGTTGACATTTTGACTTTGCTGAAATATTATTATGATGTTAATAATTATAATTATTACACAAATAATATGGCTAAATACCACCAGTTGTCTTATGCCATCTCAGAATCCTTTTAGATTTTATATTACATTTAGGCACCTAATGTTAATATGGGCATATATCCTGAGAAGACAAGCATTATATTACAAAGCATTTGATTCAGGCGAGAGCTTTGCAAAATCTCCAAGCAATGAAGGACACGTCTCCTCTATCAAGGGAGAAGGGGCCACCTTTACCAGCACAGAGGGTTTGGGGAATCAAAAGATTCCATGTTCTTAAATGCATCCACTTATGTCTCCAGCTCCAGTCTCAGAATCTCAGTCCTTTCCTATTGGGGTCCTATCTTTACACAGAAGCTGTGATATAAGCACACTTTTTAATTCCACAACTCTCAAAATCAAATCTGATTTCTGATTTTCAGCAGAATCTGCTCTCTGGTTGCAATAAATAAAGGTCTCCTTAAAGCTGTCACAGACAACATTTAGCTTTTACACTGTAACCCGAGTCCATAGTTGGCTGATTTGTGTCTTCTTTATTCTTCCATTAGAGTGTCTGTGTCCATTAATAAAAGCCAGCTAACTCCACAGTGCCAGAGATCAGGCTGTAGAGCTTCTGAATAAGTCAGTGCAGCCCCGATTTATACCTTATTCCACACTACCACAGAGATTATGATGCTTTTAGGATAGCAGGATATCTTTCATTCCACTTAACATTAGCATTGCTCTGGATTGCAATTAGTCCAACTCTAAGTTAGGATCCCCCAGAAACTGACCTTGAGCCAAGGACTTGAGGGCAAGTGGTTTATCTGGGAGGAGGTCTTAGATGCCAACAGTTGGAGGATAGAAAAGTGAGACAAGGAAGCCAATCAGAGAGTTACTGAGCATGCTATCACTGTGGCCAATTGAGGCTCAGTTATCCCACCCTAGGGGTGAGGGAAATGGGATATTTATGCACCAACTCATGAAGTCACTGGATAAAGGCTGCTATTAGGAATGATAACTCCAACTCCCCAGCACTGTCTTCCTACTCACATGCAGGTTAAGCAAGCTCTTGCAGCCAGAAAACCCCATCAGGCAGAGTCCTTGGTGCTTCCCATGAGACTTGATTGATTTGATGGGAACAGTAATGGCACTGGTATAGACATAGGACACTGACAGTGTGTGCTCCAAGCAAGGATACTAGTGAAGCAAGACTCCTGAGGAGTTGAAGGAGGAAGGTCTTTCAGAACACAGATACATGCACTGACTTTACATGGGATCGTCATTCTTAACATTGTTAACAAGAGTTAAATAGGACAGTCTTTACGCAAATGCACATAAATTTATAGGTTTGATATTAGGTCATCAACTGACGTCTCTGTTTTCTACTTGAAATAAGTATTTTTACAATATGCTGAGGGCATGTGAAGTTAGAATGTATAAGATTTTCAGAGATTGGAATATTTTTAATCGTGCTACAGAGAAGGGAAAGAGCTGACAAAGTAATAGAAACAAAACTGAATTTCTGGGCAGTTTCACAGGACAAATTGAGAACAGTCACCATCATTATGGTTTTTCTCTAGAAGCATTAATACAGCAGGCTGGTCCAGGCTTTGAATACAGACATGCTGTGTTGGGCCTTTTATACGTGGGTGGATGAAGGGACACAGAAACAAGGATGTTGCTAAAGGAATGGATTTTAATCCACTATAATCTAAATTCAGCCAAAAATGTAGGAACACCCACATGGAGCCTAATTGAATGAAGATAAAAGTTTTCAGTGCAGCCATGTATCTGGTATGTTGGGCACACCTGAGCCCCTACTGTCATTTGTGTCACAAATGACATTAAAATTATGTTATTGTGATTCCCATGAATAGGAATTTTGGCAGGAACAAATGTGAACAATTCAAAAACAAAAAGATGAAACATATTCTTTAGGGATCACTAAAACTCACTTAAGGATTCAGTATAGCACAGTAAAAAATATAAACCAAAATGAATTGTATATCTCAAATATGATAATTTATATATACATATGTATTTCTCAAAAATTTAACACATTAATCAGTTATGTATGAGTGGACAGATGGGACAGATGAGAGGTTTTCATTATGCTTATGTTGTACATATACTACTTAGGCAGTACCTGGGGTCAAAAAGCCTGAGGTACAACTGGAAAGAGTAAATAGAATCTGAAAGTGTGGCTATAGAAATACATAAAAGCATCTTAAAATTGGTAACTGAGCAAGGCTTGAGATGAGAAGCCAAAGAAATTATCATAAATAAGCTATCGTATAGTATCAGAGTGCTGTATCAGAGAGGCAGTCAAGAATCAGGGGACTCAACAGTGACGATTCAAGGCAACTCAAGGCATTAAGCCAGGGAGGCCAGCATTCAGGTTGTAGGGGATACTGAGAGAAGGGAACAGGAAAAATCTTGGAAAAAGGCCAGATGGGAAATATGAAAATAAGACAGACCCAGGAAGTGAATGGTAAAAGAAAAACAGTCATATAAATGGATAGATGGATGTCAAGAACATTGTCGAGGTCTTCCCATAGACCTTGACTGTGAAGCCAAGATCTGCTTCAGCTGGAGACTTTAGACATAGTTCTTGCTGGAGTAGGAGTTTGTCCAAGTCACAGGAGGCTCATTGCATGCTGGTGAGAGCAGGGGACTGAGTGTACACGGGAGGATCTCGGAATGGGAAAACAGAGAAAAGAACAGATCTTTACAGGTGAGATATGATGAGTGAACGTGGAGCTTTCTGAGTTTAAGGTGTATCAATAAGAATTGACTTCAGACAGTCCAGATCTGGAAACAAAGAGAAGAAGCAGAGGCTCAGTTTAGGGGATTTCAATCGGAAGCTCTATATCCACACCAAAGGAAATATTAAATTCTGGGACTCTTCGATAACAACTTAAAGATCAATGCCAAATCCAAGAGAATAACCTCTGTGCAATATTGTAGAATAAACAGGGACTCAGAGAGAAGAGCATCTTATCACTCTAGTCCCCAGGAAAGATACAGTCTGGAAACTAGAGATCAAATTATAAATGAACAACTAAGATTAAGCAAAGTGACCAGACGTTTTAATAAGGGAAGTTTCATTGAAATGAAGTCTCTAAAGCCAAAGTTCTTAGCCCAGAGTCCACAGTCCTTCAAGGTGTTTGTAGAGGGAATTCAGGTGGCCAATGAATTTGACCTAACTTTTACTAATTTTCTGACTGGAATTTAGTATCTCCTTCAATCATGAATATAGGCAATAAGCAATAGTAATAACATCAGTACCTATAGCCAGTAGAAATCACAAATATTTTTATATCTCATTAAATTTGTTGCAGATCTCAAAATATCATTTATATTCATCCATACTTCAAAATTGCAGTGGTTTTCTTGGATCCACTACTAGATCAAATATAGAAATCAATATAGAAATACATGTGACCACATCACAAAGATTTTTTTGTACAAAATTTGATAATAATATTTTAATATATCTGTTTTACCTTGTTATTCTACATAAATTATTTTATGCATTTAAAAATATTTTGAGAAGTCCAGAGACTTCACAGACTTCCGGTATTAGTTTGCTAGGGCTGACATAACAAAGTATTACAAACTGAGTAGCTTAAACAACAGAAGTTTATTGTCTCACAGTTCTGGAGGCTAGACATCTGAGACCAAGGTATCACTGTTGGTTTCTTCTGAGGGCTGTAAGGGAGAATCTGCTCCATGCCTCTCTCTTAGTCTCTAGTGGTTTTCTGGCAATATTCGGCATTCCTTGGCTTCTAGATAAATCATTCTATCTCTGCCTTCATCCTCACATGTCTTCTCCCTGTGTGCATGTCTGTTTCCATATTTCCCCTTTTACAGGGACTCCAGTCATATTGGACTAACGCCCTAATGACCTCATCGTAACTTGATTACCTCTGTAAAGACTCTATGTCCAAATAAGGTCACATTCTGACATACTGGGGGTTAGGACTTCAACATATATTTTTGGGGGGACATAATTCAGCCCATAACACTTAGAAAGGGTCTGTGGCACACAAAAAGGTAAGAATACACTCTAAACCTAGGTGGGCTTGGAGGAGCCTGATAAGTCTTCAGGTTTAGATGGGCTGGTCACATAGAGACTATGCTCTAAAGTTTACTTAGCCCTTACAGAGTTTGTTTGTTTGCTTGTATTTCCTCCTGCAGGCCAACTACTTGTGTACTTTAAAATGGCAGACTTCCAAGGAATCTAGAAAAATGATACAGACAAACCAGTCTGCAAGGCAGAAATAGAGACACAGACATAGAGAAAAAACATATGGACACCAAGGGGGGAAAGCAGGGGTGGTGGGGGTGGTGGTGGGATGAATTGGGAGATTGGGATTGACATATATACACTGATACGTATAAAATAGATAACTAATAAAAAAAATGGCTGACTTCCTAGTGAACCCTGAGGGAGAAGTGTGATACCGCCAGAGAAGAGAAAGGGAAAAGACTGTAAATTCCAGGGGCCCAGTGTCAGGAGGGGAAATCCCTTCTAATCTCCCCAGGTGGTGGCAGCTGAGTAAATTACCTAGCAAGCAGCTGTAACACATTACATTGCAATTATCCCCCAAGAGTTCTAAGGGCTTGTAAGCAACTAAAGATAAAAGGCAGCCCTGCTAGAGGAAGAGCTGCTTCCTTTGCAATTTTACAGTGTTTGAGGAAATATACTTCATAGGACAGCCATCCCTTTCAGTAAGCCTTAAAGTACAAATAATCCCCTAGTTATGCAAGGATCTTGTGCCTGAATATATTGCCTACACTTTTAAGACATGCAAAGGAATTGCACAAGGAAAAATAATATAATGAATCTTATTAAATAAATTCTTACAAAATGAAGTACATTAAACATGTACTTCTAGAATGAAATCTGCCAAGGATTTCCACAGTAAATATTATGATTGTCTACTTAAATCTTGACAGCAAAATATATAAATAGCAAACATTTATTAAGTACCAGGCACTGTTCTGTACTTTTTACACGAGATCATCTCTTTTTACAAGAGGTCGTCTCCACAAAGATCCTGAAACATAGGTACCATTATTGACCTTTTTTTTTTTTATTTAATTTTGTTTAATTCAGTCTTACACTTACTTGACAAACCTATATTCAGCTGATGGGACTGTATTTTGTGAAAGGCCACTTGGAGAAATGCTGAGATGGAGCATAGGATATTTCTGTGTTGGGACAGGCATGTGATTATTTTTCTTATATTTCTCAGTTTTTTGTGGTTTTTTTTAGTTTTACTATTATTTTTTTAAAACATCTTTATTGGAGTATAATTGCTTTACAGTGGTGTATTAGTTTCTGCTTTATAACAAAGTGAATCAGTTATACATATACATATATCCCCATATCTCTTCCCTCTTGCGTCTCCCTCCCTCCCCCACTCCCTATCCCACCCCTCTAGGTGGTCACAAAACACTGAGCTGATCTCCCTGTGCTATGTGGCTGCTTCCCACCAGCTATCTATTTTACATTTGGTAGTGTATATATGTCCATGCCACTCTCTCACTTTGTTCCAGCTTACCCTTCCCCCTCCCCATATCCTCAAGTCCACTCTCTAGCAAGTCTGCATCTTTATTCCCGTCTTGCCCCTAGGTTCTTCATGACCATTTTTTGTTTGTTTGTTTTTTAGATTCCATATATATGAGTTAGCATACGGTGTTTGTTTTTCACTTTCTGACTTCACTCTGTATGACAGACTCTGGGTCCATCCACCTCACTACAGATAACTCAATTTCATTTCTTTTTCTGGCTGAGTAATATTCCATTGTATATATGTGCCACATCTTCTTTATTTGTTCATCTGTCATTGGACACTTAGGTTGCTTCCATGTCCTGGCTATTGTAAATAGAGCTGCAAAGAACATTGTGGTACATGACTCTTTTTGAATTATGGTTTTCTCAGGGTATATGCCCAGTAGTGGGATTGCTGGGCTGTATGGTAGTTCTATTTTTAGTTTTTTAAGGAACCTCCATACTGTTCTCCATAGTGGCTGTATCAATTTACATTCCCACCAACAGTGCAGGATTCCCTTTTCTCCACACCCTCTCCAGCATTTATTGTTTGTGGATTTTTTGATGATGGCCATTCTGACTGGTGTGAGATGATATCTCATTGTAGTTTTGATTTGCATTTCTCTAATCATTAGTGATGTTGAGCATCCTTTCATGTGCTTGTTGGCAGTCTGTATATCTTCTTTGGAGAAATGTGTATTTAGGTCTTCTGCCCATTTTTGGATTGGGTTGTTTGTTTTTTTGATATGGAGCTGCATGAGCTGCTTGTAAATTTTGGAGATTAATCCTTTGTCAGTTGCTTCATTTGCAAATATTTTCTCCCATTCTGAGGGTTCTCTTTTTGTCTTGTTTATGGTTTCCTTTGCTGTGCAAAAGCTTTTAAGTTTCCTTAGGTCTCATTTGTTTATTTTTGTTTTTATTTCCATTTCTTTAGGAGGTGGATCAAAAAGGATCTTGCTGTGATTTATGTCATAGAGTGTTCTGCCTATGTTTTCCTCTAAGAGTTTGATAGTGTCTGACCTTACATTTAGGTCTTTAATCCATTTTGAGTTTATTTTTGTGTATGGTTTTAGCGAGTGTTCTAATTTCCTTCTTTTACACGTAGCTGTCAAGTTTTTCCAGCACCACTTATTGAAGAGGCTGTCTTTTCTCCATTGTATATTCTTGCCTCCTTTATCAAAGATAAGGTGACCATATGTGTGTGGGTTTTCTGTCCTGTTCCATTGATCTATATTTCTGTTTTTGTGCCAGTACCATACTGTCTTGATTACTGTAGCTTTGTAGTATAGTCTGAAGTCAGGGAGCCTGATTCCTCCAGCTCCATTTTTCTTTCTCAAGATTGCTTTGGCTACTCAGTATTGACCTTATTTTACAGATGGCAAAGGTGAGGATCAGTAATCCAACAACAGTGTACAGTTGGACTTTAGCTTCCAGTCCAGAATAAAATTTTTCCCATGTAACATGTACAAACCAGGTGTCCTTTCCTTCCAGGGACGTCTTTCCTTCCAGGGACATCTTTCTCTAATTACAGGGTCTAACAGAAATTTACTGTTGCATGCCTTTCCCCTCAGCATTTTATCACTCCTGGCTAACTTCTTTAGTCCAAGTGTCATCAGCTGGAAATGATGAAATAGAGCAGGTAGTGATGTACCTGTAAATAATTAGCAACTGGCTTTCTGGGGGATAAAAGATAAGATTTGTAGTGATTACCTTTTTTGTGGTGTCCATACTCTCAGTGTCCAATTTCAATCTACCAACATGATGTCATTGAATTCTGAGCTTGGAAGATACATGCAGCAGCACACAATTATACTGTGCTTCTACCATACAGATTTAAATATAGAAATAGCCTTAAGATCATAGATAATATTACAGTGTAGTCATTGGAGATTCTGGTTCAAGATGGTGATCTAGGAAGATGTGGAACTCACCTCTTCCCATGGACACAATGAATCTACAACTATGTATGGAAGAGTTTCCTCTGGAAAAAACTTAAAAACTAGTGGAGCAATCCCTTTACATGGGACAAAGGAGAGGAAAACCACAGTGAAGCAGATAGGAGAAGCTGAGACACAGTCTCGCCATAAACCCTACCCCACATGGAGCAACCCACAGTCAAGAGGAAACTTAAAAGCCAGAGCTTCTGTGTGAGGAACAAAGAGTTCATACCCCACACGGGGCACTCCAACTTTTAAGACAGGCACCCGAGAGACAAACTCCCAAAACTACTGGCTATGAAGAGCAATGGGGCTCTCTTGCTCAGGAGACCTGGGGGACTAAGGCAAACTGAGGAATGGTTCTTAAAGGGTCACGTACAGACTTATCTGACCTAGGGCCCAGTACAGAAGCAGCCCTTTGAAAAGTACTCAGACTTTGTGTGAAAGAGACTCATTTCCTAATTTTAAAGCATTAGTCTGAAGGGAAGGGGCCTATTGGGATACTCTATGGGTTAGAGGCTGGTGGGTGCCATTTTCCTGCGCTCCCTCTGCCTTGCTGAAGCTGGCAGACACCATCATTTTTCTTTCCTTGATTTTGGGTGTCATCTGTATGCTCCAGCCAGTGAGAGCCATTTTCCGTGCTCTCCCTCTGTCTTGTTAAAACAAGCATGTGCCATCTTTTTTTTTTTAATTTCCCCTTTTTAAAAAAATTTTCTTTTCCTTTTTCTTTTTTGATTGAAGTGTAGTTGATTTACAATATTGTATTAGTTTCAGGTGTGCAGCATAGTAATTCAGTTATATTTTTCTGAATTTATTTCATTATAAGTTATTACAAGATATTGAATCTAATTCCTTGTGCTATACAGTAAATCCTTGTTAGTTATCTATTTTACATATAGTGGTTTCTGTCTATTAATCCCATACTCCTAATTTGTCCTTCTCCCAGCCCTTCTCCCCTTTAGTAACCATAAGTTTGTTTCCTATGTTTGTGAGTCTATTTCTGTTTTGTATATTAGATTAATTTGTATTATTTTTAGATTCCACATGTCAGTGATATCATATAGTATTTGTCTGTCTCTGCCTGACTCATTTCACTAAGCACAATATTCTCTAGGTCAGGGGTTCCCAACCTCAGGGTCACAGACTGGTACCAGTCTGTGGCCTGTTAGGAACCAGGCTACACAGCAGGAGGTGAGTGGTGGGCAAGCAAGTGAAGCTTCATCTATATTTACAGCCGCTCCCCATCACTTGCATTACCACCTGAGCTCCACCTCCTGTCAGGTCAGCGGCAGCATTAGATTCTCATAGGAGCACGAGCCCTACTGTGAACTGAGCATGTGAGGGATCTAGGTTGCATGCTTCTTATGAGAATCTAATGCCTGATGATCTGAGGTGGAGCTGAGGCTGATTCTGAGTGCTGGGGAGCGGATGCAAATACAGATTATCATTAGCAGAGAGGTTTGACTGCACAGAGACCGTAATAAATCAATTTTGACTCATATCAAAACCCTATCAGTGAGTGGCAAGTGAAAACAGCTGAGGGTTCCCACTGATTCTGCATTATGGTGAGTTTTATAATTATTTCATTATATATTACAATGTAATAATATTAGAAATAAAGTGCACAATAAATGTAACGTGCTTGAATCATCCTGAAACCATCCCCCTCCCATTGGTGGAAAAATTGTCTTCCATGAAACTGGTGCCTGGTGCCAAAAAGGTTGGGGACCGCTGCTCTGGGTCCATCCACATTGCTGCAAATGGCAGTATTTCATTTTATATGGCTGAATAATATTCATACACACACACACCACATCTGCTTAATCTTATCATTTGTTTGTGGGCACTTGGGTTGCTTCCATGTCTTGGCTATTGTAAATAGTGCCGCTATGAACAGTGGAGTGCGTGTATCTTTTTGACTTAGAGTTTTTGTCTTTTCTGGATATATGCCGAGGGGTGGAATCACTGGATCATATGGTAGTTCTATTTTTAGTTTTTTGAGGACCCTCCATAATGTTTTACATAGTACCTGCAGTAGTTTACATTCCCACCAACAGTGTATGAGGGTTCCATTTACCCCACACCCTCTCCAGCATTTATTGTTTATAGACTTTTTGAGGATAGCCATTCTGACCTGTGTGAAGTGATATGTCATTATGATTTTGATTTGCATTTCTCTAATAATTAGCAGTGTTGAGCATTTTTTCGTGAGCCTGTTGGCCATCTGTATGTCTTCTTTGGGATAATGTCTATTTAGGTCTTCTGCCCATTTTTCAATTGGGTTGTCTGTTTTTTGATATTGAGTAGTATGAGCTGTTTGTATATTTTATATATTAACCCCTTATCTGTCTCATTATTTACAAATATTTTCTCCCATTCTGTAGGTCATCTTTTCATTTTGTTGGTGGTTTCCTTTGCTATGCAAAAGTTTTAAAAGTTAATTTGGTCCCACTTATTTATTTTTGTTTTCATTTATTTTGTCTTGGGAGACTAAGAAAATATTGCTACAATATATATCAAAGAATGTTTTGCCTATGTTCTCTTCTAGCAGTTTCATATGTCAGGTCTTACATTTAGGTCTTCAAACCATTTTGAGTTTATTTTTGTATGTGGTGTGAGGGAGTATTCTAACTTCATTGATTTACATGTAACTGTCCATTCAGCTTTCCCAACACCACTTGTTGAAGAGACTTCTTTTCTCCATGATATATTCTTGATTCCTTTGTCATAGATTAATTGACCATAGGTGCATGGATTTAATTCTGGACTTTCTATTCTGTTCCATTGATCTGTATGTCTGTTCTTGTGCCATTACTGTGTTGTTTTGATTACCATAGCTTTGTTGTATAGTCTGAAGTCTGAGAGGGTTATACCTCCAGCTTTGTTTTTTTTCCTCAGGATTGCTATGTCAACTCAGGGTCTTTTGGTGGTTCCATATAAATTTTAGGATTATGTGTTGTAGTTCTGTGAAAAATGTCATGGATACACTGATAAGGATTGCATTAAATCTAGATTCCTTTGGATTGTGTAGAAATTTTAACAATATTCTTCCAATCCAAAAGCATGGGATATCAATCAATTTATTTTAATCATCTTCAGTTTCCTTTATTACTGTTTTATAGTTTTCAGTGCACAGGTTTTTCACCTCCTTGGTTAAGTATATTCTTAGGTATTTTTTTAGCAAGATTTTAAATGGGATTTTTTTTTTTACATTCTCTTTCTGATATTTCATTGTTAGTGTAGAGAAGTGCAACAGTTTTCTGTATATTAATCTTTTATCCTACTACCTTGCTGAATTCTTTTATTAGTTCTAAAAGGTTTTGGGTGGAGACTTTAGGGCTCTCTGTATAGAGTATCATGTCTTCTACAAATAGTAAGTGCTTTACTTCTTCCCTTCCAATTAGACACCTTTTATTTATTTTTCTTGTCTGATTGCTGTGGATAGGACTTCCAATACTATGTTGAATAGAAATGTTGAAAATGGGCATCCTTGTCTTGTTCATTAATTTAGAGGAAAGGCTTTCTTTCATCTTTTCATCATTAAGTATTATGTTGGCTCTGTGTTTGTCATAAATTGCTTTTATTATGTTGAGATATGTTCCCCCTATACCCACTTTGGTAAGAGTTCTTATTATGAATATGTTCAGTTTTGTCAAATGTTTTTTTCTGTGACTATTGAGATAATCATGAGGTTTTTGTCTTTCCTTTTGTTAATGGGGTGTATCACATTGATTGATTTGTGTATGTTGAACCATCCTTGTGAACCTACAATGAATCCAACTCAATAATGTTGTGTGTTCCTTTTTATGTATTGTTGCATTTGGTTTACTAATATATTGTTGAGGATTTTTAAACCTTTATTTATCAAAGATACTGGCCTGTAATTTTTTGTTGTTGTTGTGTTTTTATTCAATTTTGGAGTCAGGGTCATGGTGGGCTCATAGAATAAATCTGGAAGTTTCCTTGTCTCTTCAATTTTTTGGAATGGTTTGAGGAATATATGGATTAGTCTTTCTTTATATGTTTGGTAGAATTCCACAGTAAAGCTGCCTTGTTTTGAACTTTTATTTGCAGGGAGCATTTTTATTACACATTCTATTTCACTTCCAGTGATTGGTCAGTTCAAATTATCTTTTTCTTTTTGACTAAGTCTTCACAGGTTGTATGTTTCTATAAACTTGTCCATTTCTTCTAGGCTGTCCAATATGTTGACATATAACTGTTCATAGTATTCTCTTATGATTTTTTTTATATTTCTGTGGTATCGGTTGTTATTTCTCCTCTTTCATTTCTTATTTTGTTTATATGGGTCCTCTCTCTTTTCTTCTAAGTGAGCTTGGCTAAGGGTTTGTAGATTTTGTTTATCTTTCAAAAACCAGTTCTTGGTTTTATTGATCATTTCTATTGTTCTTTTGATCTCTATTTTATTTATTTCCTCTCTGATCTTCATTATTTTCTTCCTTCTGCTGACTTTGTGTGCTATTTGTTCTTCTAATTCTTTTATGGGGTAGGTTAGGTTGTTTATTTGAGATTTTTCTTGTTTCTTAAGGAAGGCCTGTATTGGTATGAACTTCCCTTTTAGAACTGCATTTGCTGCATCTCATACATTTTGTAAGGTTGTGTTTCATTGCCATTTGTCTTGAGGTATTTTCTGATCTCTTCTTTGATTTCATCATTGACTCGTTGGTTTTTCAGTAGCATTTTGTATAGTCCATGTGTTCATTCTTTTCCTACTTTTATTTCTGTGGTTGATTTCTAATTTCATACCAGTGTGGTCAGAAAAGATGCTTGAAATAATTTCTATCATCTCAAATCTGTTGAGGCTTGTTTTGTGACCTAGTATGTCATCTATCCTAAAGAACGTTCCATTTGTGCTTGAAAAGACTGTATTCTCTTACTTCAGTGTAGTATCCTATAGATAGAAAATAAGTCCAATTGGTCTGTTGTGGCATTTAGGATCTCTGTTGCCTTACTGAGTGTCTGTCTGGATGATCTGTCCACTGATGTCAGTGGGGTGTTAAAGTCTCCTAATATTATTGTATTATGGTCAACTTCTCCCTTTATTGTCTGTTAGTATTTGTTTTATATATTTAGGTGTCCCTATATTGGGTGTGTTATATCCTCTTCTGGTATTGATCTTTTTATCAGTATATGATTCCCTTCTTTGTCTTTCCTTATGGTCTTTGTTTTAAAGTCCATTTTGTCTGATATGAGTTTTGCTACCCATGCTTTCTTGTCATTTCCATTTGCATGAAATATCATTTTCCATCTCCCCACTTCATTCTGTGTCTGTATTTCACCATGAAGTGAGTTTCTTGTAGACAGTATATTGTATGTGCTTATTTTTTTATTTTAATCCAATCTGACACTTTATGTCTTTTGATCAGAGCATTTTGTCCATTGACATTTAAAGTAATTATTGATAGGTGTTGTTGACCTTTTGATAGGTCAGTTGTTTTTATAGTTCTTCTTTGTTCATTTCTTTTGAATTAAATTAAATTAATCCTTTTTAATTAAATGCAATTAAAACCATAATAAGATATCACCTCATATCTGTCATATAGCTATCATCAAAAAGTCTACAAATAACACACATTGGCAAGGATATGGAGAAACAGGAACCCTTGTGCACTGAAGGTAGGATTGTAAATTGGTGCAGCCATTATAAAAAACAGTATAGAGGGTCCTCAAAAAATTAAAAATAGAATTATCGTATGATTCAGCAATTCCACTTCTGGGTATTTATTTGAAGAAAATGACAACAGTAACTAAAAAAGACATGTTGATCTCCACGGCCATTACAACATTATTTATAATAGCCAACTTAGGGAGACAACCTAAGCGTCCATTGACAGATAAACAGATAAAGAAGATGTGGTATATATACAAACGAATATTATTCAGCCATAAAAAAGAGTAAAATTTTATCATTTGTGACAATATGGATGGACCTTGAGAGCATTATGCTAAATTAAATAAGTTAGATAGAGAGAGAAAAATACTGTATGAGCTCATAGATACAGAGAACAGATTGGCAGTTTCCAGAAGTAGAGGGAGTGATGGGCAAAATGAGTGAAGAGAGTCAAAAGGTACAAACTTCCAGTTATAAAATAAGTAAGTCATGGGGATGTAATGCACAGCATGGTGATATGCAATACATACATTATTTGATGCCAAGTTTTAAAAATTTTACTGTATCAGGTGTTGAATATTTTTTAACTTCTTTGAGTATTCCTGTACTTTATTCTGGGATGCAGTTAAAGTACTGGGAAACAGTTTTGGTTTCTTTAGGGTTTCTTTTAAGCTATGTTAGGTGGCTTTTATGCAAGGGCTAATTTTCCCCAGCACTGAGACTATAATCTACTGGGTTCTCTCCCTGAAGTCCCAAGTATTACCAAGGACTTCTACTGTAGGATCATGGACTATTCCTGGCCTTGTTTGATCTGTGAGGCTTTTTTACCTACTTTTCTCTAGTAATTCTTTCCCTGGCCTTAAGTAATTTTCTTGTATTAATGCAGTTATCAGTCCTCAGTAAAGGACTTGAGGTAAAACTTTTACAAGTTTTTGTAGCTTGTTTTGCAGTTCTTTTGATTCTGCTACTCTGTTCTACAAATTCTAGCCACCATGGATTCCCAAGATATTCAACTCTGTTTTTTTCTACTCATGAAGACCACAGCTCTCTGTTTGGATTATATCTCCTTTCACCATGCTGAGACACTTTTTTCAGTCAATAAGCTGGAGCAACTGTAGGGATGAACTTTTGTTTCCCTTTTCTCAAAGATCTCTGTACTCTGCATCCTGGGACCCAGTATATGAAATCTACTGGTTTATATATTTAGTCTATTATTTTAGTTGTTTATGTGAGAAGATAAATTTGGCCTTTGTTATTCCATCATAGCTGGAACATACATGATATTTTAGCCATAGATGAAGTGACCCAGATTCAAACTGGTGATTATTACTGTCACATTTATGTAGTCCTTTTCATCTGAAGATATTTCATGGTCACTTCTGAAACTTCTGGTATATTCTTGACAACTTATTGCACATTTTTTGTGCACAATCTACAAATTTGATCTTCTTGGATAAATTACAGATGGCATAATACTTCCAGGTAGATCTCTTATAATTTCTGACCTAGCTCTACATGAAAGAAGAACTTGGAGGTGGGGGCTGTAAAACGGTTCTTTATGGTTGTCAAGGGGGGTTAATGTGGGCAGGCCATAGCCATCAAGAGTCCAGAAAGTCTCTGGCGCTGGGCAAAGCTGTGTGCCTGGTGCCTCTTAGGCAAGTGAGCACAAGAGGTGAGAGGTTATCATGTTTCCTGCCTGTGTTGGTTGTGCATAGATTTTGCTCTGTTTCCAGTACTTGCAGCAGACTTGCAGTAGAATGAGGACAGAATACACTCCATCTCCCCATTCATGCACACAGTGCCATTGGTTTTTAAGGGGCAGAGCCTAGATACACTAGCTCAAATTAAAATTGGGTTTACAGAACAGAAGATTATAAAGGATCCAAGAATTAGAAATATATGTAGACCCCATAGAAACTGATAAGTCATAGTGGAAAAAGAGGGCAACTTCATTTATTTATTTATTTATTTATTTATTTATTTTTCAATTTTCAAAGGTTACTTTCCATTTACAGTCATTACAAAATATTGGCTGTTTTCCCCATGTTATACGGTACATCCTTGAGGCTATCTTACACCCAAATAGTTTATACCTCCCACTCTCCCACCCCTGTGTCTCTCCTCCCCTCCACCACTGGTAATCACTAATTTGTTCTCTATATCTGTAAGTCTGCTTCTTTTTTGCTTTATTCACTAGTTTGTTGTATTTTTAGATTCCATATATAAGTGGTATCATACAGTATTTGTCTTTCCCTGTCTGACTTATTTCACTTAGCATAATGCCGTCCGTGTCCATCTATGTTGTTACAAATGGCAAAATTTCATTTTTTTAAATGGCTGAGTAGTATTCCATTATATATATATATTATAATATATATGTTCCATTCCATTCCATACTGTTTTGATGACTGTAGCTTTGTAGTATTGTCTGAAGTCAGGGAGCATGATTCCTTCAGCTCTGTTCTTCTTTCTCCAGATTGTTTTGGCTATCCAGAGTGTTTTGTGTTTCCATACAAATTTTAAAATTATTTGTTCTGATTCTGTGGAAAATGCCCTTGGTATTTTCATAGGGATTGCATTGAACCTGTAGATTGACTTGGGTAGTATGGTCATTTTAGCAATATTGATTCTTCCAATCCAAGAAGATGGTATATCTTTCCATCTATTTGTGTTGTCTTCATTTTCCTTCATCAGTTTCTTACCACTTTTTGGAATACAAGTCTTTTGCCTCCTTAGGTAGGTTTATTCCTAGATATTTTATTCTTTTTGATGCAGCAACTACTTTCTTTAACTCTCTCTATGACTTCATATTTTTCTACCTCTGTTTCTCTCTATAACTCCATTCCATGTTTCCTCCCCTGTGGACTGGCCTCCTCAGCTCATAGTCATTGTTGTCTCCACAAAATAATACCCTCAGTCCTTGGTCTTCATGATCTTTCAGCTCACCTTTATATACTTAACTGGAACAGCGTTTCAGGGAGAGGAATTTGGCCCAACCTAGTCTGGATGTGTCTACCTGATGTTACTGTGGCCAGGATGAGGGGGAGGAGTCATTTGGTATAGGTATAGACACCCAGGCACATGCATGAGAAAGAGAATAGAGCTAGACACGGTCTTCTAATGATATTTATCATAGACAGTTCAAGTATTTAGATCATCAGACACCAAGGGCAGAATAAATAAGAGGGAAAGAGGGAAAAAAGAGCCCAACTTAGTCTTCTATAGAGTTCTGAACTTTAAACTGACTGTAATAGCCCACTATGGTCTTCATCATGATACGACTAAGTAATGAAATTGTCATCTCATTCCTGATTGTTCTCAAGTCTTATATGGGGATCTTGCTCATTTTTAAGAAGATAGACCCTGTGTTTATCCCAAGTAGGAAGAAATACCATTCTAGAAGAACTTCTCTGCTTCTGAGAGGATCTCCTAGAGCCAGCTCTAGTGTCTGGTTCTGGAAGACCAGGAAATCACCAGCTGCAGATTTAGCATAATTGGAGTCAATGATAGGTTTGCTTGAATAGCAGTTTTAGCCTCCAGCCTCCTAAAATGAGTATTCGGGCACAAACCTGAAACGTTTAAGGAATGAAAAAGCAGTATTTCCTACCACTGGCATATAGGTTTTCCTCAGGGCACAGTTATGCCCCTCTTCCTCCATCTAGCTAGGGAAGCTATCTACTCTGCATGCATTTTCTTTTTGTTACAATAAAGGAACCCTTAATGCTTTAAAAAAAAAATCTGTTTCAGTTTTGAAAACAAAAGTCCTATAAGCCATAGAACCCACTATGTCCAGCAAATAATTCTGCCCTAATTGAGTCACTATAAAATATGAAACAGATTCTAAGTTATTCCACTAGTAGTGATAATTCTTCCTATACTACTGTCAATTCTATTTTTTAAAAAGAGTACGGAATGTTCAGTTAAAAGTCACTAAATGTAAGTGAATTTGTCTACTCTGACGATCTACTGTCCCTGAGGAAGATACAATGTGTGCTCACAATTACTGGCTCTTTGTATTCTCTCCTCTTTGGCTGCTTGTTCTCTAACAAATTCCTACAAAGAGGTGATGTGACTATCTGTGCTTTGCAATTCAAGCTGTTTTTAGAGTGGAGAGAATTTCCCTAGAACTGCCTCTCTCTCCCTTCCCTGACCCCTTCGCCCTTGCATTCATTAAAGCTGAGTTCCTGGCTCAAGTTAAGGGAAGATTTTAGTTATTATCCTTGGCAAAGGAACTCTCCATTGTGGCTTTGATTTGAACTTCAGCTCTTCTTGAGTGCAAGGGTCACATGTGAATTTGTTATGCTTCCTGGCAAGCGTTTCAGAATAAATGAAGCTGATGAAATTCTCATGAAGTATTTGTTTTTTAGTGTTTCTCTAATACACAATAAATTGTAATTTATGAGGCATAATTGAAGAAAATTCTGGAGGAAGTTGTGTATAAGATTAGGGGGATTATTAAATCAACTTTATTGTGTTTTCAAAACTTAAAAATGTTTTACAGCTATAATAAATTGTTTGAGAGTGCTATCAGCCCATAAATTTTAATAATTTAATAAACATTCTCCAATTAAGTTGGGCTCATGGCCAAATCCCAGGGTTGGGTTTGTGCTGTGGATATAGTAATGTGTGTTTTACTTTACCTGACTGATAAAAGAATGAACCGTTCTCATGTATGATAAGCATCAGTCGCTCATTAATTTTAATGAACAAAAACTGGGAATTCCAATTTGAAGTCCGGAGGGTGTACTAGGTTTCTCTGCCCCTCCTCAATCAGTTTTACTAATCACTGTTGCTATTTAGTGTCTTCAAAGTTAGAGGCTCACATCATTTCCCCTAGCCCTTTAATCTCAAAAATCAGTTATAAAAGTAATCACTCACTCACCTCCTCTTAGTGAGCTGTTAACTGCATAGTTAAAATGTTTTTAAAGTAATAAATTCAAAGTATTCATAAGTTGCACATAGAAAGTTCCCAATATACATTGACTGATTAAAATAAATCAAATCTATATTAATATAATAAAGCAGATAAAATATGTGGTATTTTTGCTATCTCTTCTCTTGTGAAGCTTGGTGGTCAAATTCTAAACAACTCACTGAGAAGAGTGGGGACTATGTGGAGAGTCTGTGTTGGCTTCAAATGTGCGCCTTAATGAAATATGCTAATTAAGTGAGCATTGTGTAAAACATTATTCATATGTCTGTTTAGATGTGACTGTGCCTAGATTTGAACCAAGTTAATTAGTGCATGTTTAATAAAATATTATTTTGCTCTTTTTTCCCTTTATTCTACTCAAATGAATTAATTTGTCTTAAAACTAAAGTGACTGCTTTAATTAGACTTTGTGTTCAATTGTTCTTCACCTGCTCTTTATGATAATCACAAAAATAGTCACCAGTATACTAAAGGATACTTACATAAGATTTAAATTATTGACTTTAGACTACACATTCTATGTTTTTAAAGAGAAATTTTGTGACCATGATAAAAGATGTGTGATGAATGTTAACAATACAAGAGTCTTTTCCTCTGATTATTTCTCACTTTCTCATCTTATTGATATGACTGAAAAAGATATCATATTTGATGATTTCTACCACCAAAAGAATGTCCCTTGGTAACTAGATGTAGGTATGTATTTATTCATCCACACAAGACAGGCACATGCTAATATATGCACTTGCCATGCCTACGTTTTCACTTAATGAAGAGCTTAATAAAAATCAGCATTCATAGCCCCTGCATAGTCAGATAAATTAGTTAATGCACAATAAGCAGCTCTTATGTATAATGCAAAAGATTAGTCTTATCATTTGCATAATGTGCTACAAACGGCCCACTGTTTCAAGCAGTAGAAGCTCCTCCACTAACTGTGAGTTGAAAGCTGAATGATGTCAATAAAGTAATTATGCTTCATTTGGCATATCTCATTCATTCTCTGGAGTTCAAGACCCTATCTGAGCTCTGTTGACAGCACTGCTGAAAGGCATTGGTAATGGTTCAAAAACAAAGCAGTGGGAGTCTGGAAAGAAGCCTGGTGTGCTCAAGTCTCCACTGTATGACTTGTTCCCCAGTAGAAACTCATTTTACACTCTGGCCTAGGCACATATTTATGTATAAATGTGTGCAACTAGGAACTTGTTTATACTGAGAGTAAAAGAATTTTCAGGCCAATAAATTACCTGTATCAGTGACTTCCGGTCTTATCAGAATTCCCAATGGAAAGAAGAGATTGCCAAGGAAGCATTTCTGTCTTCCTCAGAGACACATTTATGCACACCCTACTTCTGCCAATAGGAAACACAGAATTTACTGTCACAGTGTTGCTTCCCTCCCTCTTACTTTATCCCCTAGAGAACATTTCCGTATCTGTGAGAAATTAAAAGGCATTTTTTGAAAATTAATCTAGTTCTTTATAAATGCATGTGCACACACGTGTGCATGCACACACGCATTTTACTTACGTGAAAATTAAGACCCAAAGAAATTACACAGTTTACCCAAGACCCAGCTCTGGGTTTAGAATACAAGTCTCTCGACTCTTATTCTTATGACTCACATTTTTCTGTTTTGTGTAATTATTCAAAAAATTTCTTTTTACGTTTGTTTTCAGTCTCAAGGATAGGGTGACAAATCATTTTATATTTGTCAAGGTCAGCTGGCAAATATTTTTGCAGAGGTTTGTATTAAAACTGTAAAAACGGTGGCTGTGGAAGTGCCTCTGAAAGACGATACATTCGCACGCTCAGACTCTCACTCTAAGTCATTGCTCAAAAGCAGACTGTGGCCAATCTTTTTTTAGTATCTCCTGCAACAACCGCATTTGGACAAAAATGGTAAAATTATGACTTTCTCTTAAAATGGCATTTTACTGAAATCCTTGCTCTTAGATTGATTAAATCTTCTTTCTTGCATATAGAAAAATAATTTGTTTGCCAGAAAATGTTTTGAAATCATGTATTCTATATTACACTGTTCATTATATTCCATAATAATAATTTAAAATAACACAGTCCACAGAATTACTAGTACATAGACAACCTAATCATTTTCTACAGTTAACCTCATTTATGTGCTTATGTGACTCTTTATATGCAATAGTTCTGTCTTGGCAAAGTCAACTATGCAGTTTAGGGCTAGAAATAGACTAAAATACTGTCATAAGATTTATGATTGCTTGCTCCTGCTTAGGAAGTAATAAGACATGAATTTTAGAACATAGAGGTTGTTAAGACATGGATGAACACATTTATATTCAGAAGTCCAAAAAAAAAGTAGAGAATTTGACATTTTAGCTGAAGAAAGCAATCAGGGAAGGAAAAAAAGAGAAAGTCTTAAATATTTCTTATACTGTAATTACGATAAGAAACTGAAGAAACATTTAAGCAGAAATTATTGCATTTCAGTTTGATAATTTTATTCATTTACAAAAACAAATACTTTATTTATTGAGGTAAATTTAAATCAGATCACTCATCTTTCACTGTTAGTTAAGCAATAATACAAATAATAGACAAATTACCTAAAATACTTACAAACGCTAATTTGAATAGCTCTCAGTTGCTACAGAATCATATCTGAAATGTAGAATGTCCTTCCTACATAATACCAGTGTCACTAAACAAAAAGTGAGATATCAACTAAACAGAAATGTGTCTCCAAATGACCAGTCTGAAAACATTTCTTTGAGTGGCTACACAAGTATAGCTTTGACCACTTTGATATGGATTTTTACTAATTATCATCTTGGCTTCTAGTAGTTTGTGTGTTTGTGTGGCTATTTTCCATGAGCCCCTTCTCTTCAGTAGGTTCAGATGAGATGGACTGCAAAAATCCAACAATGAGAGTAGTAATTGTTGTAGCAGCAGCAGTGCAGACATAGTCTTAGTCACACAGTGAGCTCCTGGAGCACTCAGTCTCCTGAATTGCCTCTGTGTAAAGAAGAAGTAAGAGGTACAAACCTAACCTAACCCACCAATCACAGAGAAAGTACAGCCAAAACAGCTCAGTTTCTGTGGTCATTTCCCAAATTTGAATGGTGTAAGGGGATTTGTACAGATGCCTTGAATAAAATTGTTCCTGAAGTTTGGTATGTAATGTTCATAATGCAAACTGATTTCAAATAAGGGTGTACTTTCATGTTGTATCATGTTGGCAATAGAGGGTTTTTATTAGGCACTAGCAAATCGCCTTTGTGACTGTTGCTATGACAGTCATGTTATATCTTAATTAGTAGTATTATTTCTAGTTCAACTAAAATAGCTAAAGGGTCCTCCTGGGATCTATTCTGGGATATGATTTTGTTTAATCTTATTATTAATGATAATAAATTTTTACTTCATTGGAATATCATCTGTATGCCAATGATTCTATTATTTAAACAAATAATTATCCTACATTACAATTTCTTTTTGAACATGACAATAACAAATCATAGTTATGGCTTATTCAAAGTAAATTAGGTCTAAAACATTAATAAAATTAATTGCAAGATGTTTGACTGGAAACCAGAGCCGGTTAAAACAGGAGCTCTCTCTTACGGTCTTTGATAATGCATTACTCTCTAGAATAAAGCTACCAGCAGAAAATATCTCAGTGCTTGTTAGCAAACAAAGAGTAATTGAAACTTGGTTGCTAGGAGACATTGTTTCTGCTTGTTGACAATCCTGATTTTCTTTGATTACTGGCACTATTGTTGTTCATTACACAAACTGAATGTTTTTATATAACACTGAAGAAACATATTTTGGAACCCAATTGTTGTGTGAATACCACCATGTGCTACCAAAGAGATGTTTATTCACAGGTTCGACAGGTTAACTATCTCTAGTGAGCATTTTGTTCCAAAGGCTTACTACATATTTTTGGATTTCTTGTAAAATATAAATTTTACTGGAAAGAAAATTTTAGGTTTTACACAACAAAGATTTTGAATAATCCATGAACTTAGATTTCCTAAAAACAGAAAAATAACATTATCTTTGTAAATTCAGCTTCTTTACTGTAGTGATTTCTATATTCAAGATTATTTCATTTGCATGAGGGAAAACAATATTTGAAATACAAGAAAATGTTTATTTTAAATGAGGTTGGGTTTTAAAAATCCTGGATAAGAAAATAAGAAGTTTTAGAATGATTTTAATACAATGAGCACTTTGATATCTAGTTTTCTCTCTTAAAGAATATTCAAGTATCTTTATTCACAAGGCAAAACTTAATATCATACTTGGCAAATCTTCAAACAGATAGACAGTTATGCAGAATGTATCTCAAAAATCTTTACTCCAAATGGAATTCCAATTATTTTTATGCTGTTTAACCTCAGGTTAGATAACACTCGAATCTGTCTGCAGGTTCCTGTCGTCACAGCTGTAACTACTCTGACGCTCTTTTTATAATATCCTCACTCTTAACATTTCTGCTTTAGGAATAGATAGACAACAGCATACAAGAAGTCTATAAGCTTTCTCTCACATCACACTATCTTTTGTCTTTACTTATTCTCTTCTATCATAGAATAAAGCAGTGTTTCCCGTCTGAAACCCCCTCTTCTGCTTCTGTTCTCTTCTTTTGGAAATCTTGGCTCTCAGTTACCCTCTCTTTCCCTTCACTTACCAATATTTCTTTTTTCTTTACCTAGTTATATGTTCAGGCTAAGCTAACACTCCTTTTTGTTTCTTTGTTTTTTGCTTTCTAGACTATTAAAAAAATCCTATGTTTATAGATTGTCGCATTTTCTAACTCTGTGCAATTTTACTTCCTCAAATACTCTACCTGAAATTTCTCTCATATGCACAAATGGCCTCTAAGTCTACAAATCAAGGATTTTTTTCTTCTTTATTTGCATTCTTTTGACTTCACATTACTGCTGATGACCTTTTCTTCTTTTAACTTCTTTTTAAAAATTTCCTTGAAAATTACTATCCCGGATATCTTCCCAGCTTCTTAATACTTTCTCACAAGTCTTCTCAGTCTGCTCTTTCTGTTCTTGTGTGTATCCTAAAGTCATCATTTCCCAAGTTTGTCTTCTTACATTCTCTCTGTTAAATATCTCATCCCAGCAGACAACTTCAGCTGTCATCTCTGTTCACATCTCTAGGTAAAATTATATACAAAATCCCAACTTTCACCCAAATTCAGTCCTACATATTTAATTGCTGCCTAAGCAATATTCATATGGATGCCTCATTGGCACCTTAAGCTCATCAAATCTCATGGTTCCCATGGTCACTTTTCTATGAAAATTCCATTCTTCCTAATTACTCCAGTGTATATTAAGGTACTATCATTTTGAAGCCATTTTTGTTCTTATTTCTCTCATCAAATCAATTGCTTGATCCTTTAGATTTTTGTCCTGTTTTCTTTGCCATCTCAGTTCAGCTTTCCATTGACTTTCCTCTGGATTACTGAAGCCCCTAATTTATCTTTCTAAGTCATCTGATGCATTTATCAGTTTTATATTTTAAGCAAGATTCTAATTGTACTGTTTATGTGATTAAATTATTAGTAGCTACTCCAAAGGCAACTCAATGATCCCTTCTAGACTTCTCTCCCAGTTGTCCTCCTTTATTTGAACTATCACAGCATTTTGTACCTCTCATTGAGCACATTATGAATACTGAATTACAGCATTTTAAAAATCATATCTTTTTTCATTCATTAGAAGATATAAATTATTTGAAGGTAGGGTTTATATTTGATTTATCTTTGTATCTTCCACAATATCTTGGTCACAGTTAATACACATATATAAATAAATGAAAAATAAGTTTTTGTTCAGAAATATAAGTAAAGATTATTTTTCAGTGTAAAAAATATGTGATGAGTTACTATGTAGTCTTAAATAATGTGCCGTTTCAACATATTTTTCTTCCTTTTGAAGACATGGGCTATTATATACTGATAGATATAAAGACTATTTTGAGAAGAGATTCTATATCTTTGCAAACATAAGCGTTCTTGACTTGTATTGCAAGTGCTAATTGCATGACTCTATGTAGCACAGAAGAAGGGAAGAGGAAAGTATAATGTTGTAAGGCTCTTACATAGCACCTGAATTAGTATAATATTACTGGAAAGTATACTGATGTTAAAGGTGCATTTTGTAAACCTTTGAACAGATACTTATTAAATCAAATATAGAGATACAGCTAATAGGCCATAGTATAGAGAAAATAGAAAAAGAAGAACTCAAAACCTAAAACAAAACAGAAAAAGAAGAATAAAAGGATTAAGGAACTAATAGAGAAAATAGTTTTAATAAATAACAAAATGGTCAACACAAGCACAAGCTTATCAATAACTACATTAAATGTACATGTCTAAAAACTCCAATTAAAATGAATTGATAATCAGACTAAATCTAAAAGCAACTATTATAAGGTCCAGAAAGTCACTACAATAATATGGTCAATTAATTTTTTATACAGCTACCAAAGTAATTCAAATGAAAAAGGATGATCTTTTCAAAAAATTTTGTGAAGCAATTTGATTTCCATATAGAAAAAAATGAAACTCAAATAGATTTTAGAGCTGACCTCAAAAGCCAAAGCTATAAAAATTCTAGAGAAGATCCTAGGACAAAATCTTTGTCAGAGGATACCATTAAAGAAGTATATAAGGGCTTCCCTGGTGGCGCAGTGGTTGAGAGTCCGCCTGCCGATCCAGGGGACGTGGGTTTGTGCTCCAGTCTGGGAAGATCCCACATGCCACGGAGCGGCTAGGCCCGTGAGCTATGGCCGCTGAGCCTGCGCGTCCGGAGCCTGTGCTCCGCAACGGGAGAGGCCGCAACAGTGAGAGGCCCGCGTACCGCAAAAATAAAAAGAAAAAAAGTATATAGACAAGCCATAGAATGGGTGAATATATTCTTAAAATTTGTATCTAACAAAGAACTTATATCCAGAATATACTTTTAAGCTATTACAATAGATCATAAGAAGATAATATAATTTTTAAATGGGCAGATGATTTAAGCAGATAATTCACAAAATAATATATAAGGATGGCTAATAATCACACAAAAAGATGTTTGACATTATTAGTCATCAAGGAAATGGAAATCAAAACCAAAGTTAAACATTACTATAAATCCACTAGAATGCCTAAAATTAAGAAGATCAACAATACTAAATGTTTGAGACATTGTGTAGCAAATGGAACTGTCATACACCACTGGTGGTATAAATACTCTGGAAAATAGTTTACTAGTTATTTTTTAAAAAGACATATGTATGACCCAAAATTTTTACTCCTAGGTATTTACCCAAGAGAAATATTTGTAGTAACTTTATTCAGAATAGTGAAAACACTAAACAACCCAAATATCCATTAACAAATGGATGGATAAATGTACTGTGGCATATTCGTACAGTAGAATACTACTCAGCAATAAAAAAGAATGAACTATTGGTATAAGGAGCAAAGTAGATGAATCTCAAAAATGTGATGAGTGAAAGGAGTTAGACACAAAGAATATATGCCGTATGAATCCATTTAATAAAATTCTAGAATAGCATAATGAAAGTATAGTGACAGAAATCAGATCAGTCGTTGCCTAGGACCAGGTCCCAAGGATTGGGGGTGAGGAAGGATTAGCAGGGATGAGGCAAAAGGAAAGTTTTGGGAGTAAGGGGAGTGTTCAGTTTCTAGATTGTGGTGGTAGTTACTTTGAGTATCAAAGCTTATCAAACTATACAATGTAAATAGATACATTGTTTTATGCAAATATATCTCAAGAAAATTGTAGAAAAGGATACAGTAAAGATCTGTGAATGGGTTTGACCTCGTTTCCTCATTTCTTAGTACTTAAATTTTCATAATGAGTCACTCACTGTTAAAAAAGAGGAGTGATTCTGGAAAGCATCCAGCATATAGTATCCATGGATGCTATGCAAGGCTCTCTTGTGCCTCATGTGATTTTATGAATGACCTTTTAATATGAGAATAACTCAAATTTAGAACCACATGGATTCACTCTAACAGCTCTAGTGAAACTTTTGCTGAAGAGTCCACTCACTGAATATTTTGGCAGGAATGAAGTGATGGTGGTATTATCATGAAAATGATATCTACATTTAATTATTGTAATTTTTTACTGTTCTTGCTATTTTGCCTAATATCTCCAAATATACTTAAGATAAGATAGCATGATGGGTTAAAATAAATACATTTAGCTTATATAAAGTTAAATCATAGTTATTTGGAAAGTAAAGGAAATCTGAAGCAACAAATCGTACATTTTTAAAAAACAGACTTTATATTTTATAGTAATTTTAGGTTCACTGCAAAATTGAGTGAAAGGTACAGAGATTTTCCACGTACTCCCTACTACCACACAAGCATAGCCTCCCCATTATCAACATTTCTCTCCTGAGTGGTACATTTGTTGTAATCAGTGAGCCTACATTGTCATATTATTATCACCCAGAGTCCATAGGTTCATGAAGTTTCATTAGTGATGTTGTACATTTAATGCTTTTAGGCAAATTATAATGACTTGTATCCAGTAGTATAGTATCATACAGAATAGTTTCACTGACCTAAAAATACTCTGTGTTGTGCTTATTCATTCTGTCCTACTGCATCCCCCCAACCCCTGGCAACAACTGATCTTTTTCGTTCTCCATAGTTTCCCCTTTTTCAGAATGTTGTATAGTTGGAATCACATAGTATGTAGCTTTTTCAAACTGCCTTCTTTTACTTAGTAATGTGCACTTAAGTTTTGTACATCTCTTTCATGGCTTGATAGCTCATTTCTTTTTCCATTACCTGGATGTCCCATGGTTTAATAATCCATTCACCTACTGAAGGACATCTTGGTTGCTTCCAAGTTTTGACAATTATGACTAAAGGTGCTATAAACATCAGTGAGCACGTTTTTGTGTAAACTTAAGTTTTCAACCTCTTTGGGTAAATACCACAGTGCGTAATTGTTGGGTTGTATGGTAAGAGTATAAATAGTTTACCAAATTGTTTTTCCAAAGTAGTTGTACCATTTTCATTCTCACCACCAATAAATGAGAGTTCCTGATGCTCCACATCCTTGACAGTATTTGATGTTGTCAGTGTTCTGCATTTTGGTCTTTCTAATAGGTAGCAGTATCTCATTATTGTTTTAATTTGTATTTATCTGCTGACATACGACACAGAGCATCTTTCCATATGCTTATTTACCATCTGTATATCTTCTTTGGTGAGGTGTCTGCTAGGGACTTTGACACATTCTTTAATCAGGTTGTTCGTTTTCTTATTGTTGAGTTTTAAGAGTTCTTTGTGTATTTTGGAAAACTGCCCTTTAGGAGAAATATTTCTTGATATATTTTCTCACAGTCTGTGGTTTTTCTTTTCATTTTCTTGACAGTATCTTTCATAGAACAGAATTTTTTATTTTAATGAGGTCTAGTTTATCAATTATTTTTTTCATGGACTCTTTGCCTTTGATGTTGTGTCTAAAATGTCATTGCCAAACCCAGGGTCATCTAGATTTTCTTCTGTGTTATCCTCTAGGAGTGTTGTAGTTTTAAATTTAAGTCTATGATCCATTTTGAGTTCATTTTTGTGAAGTGATAGAGCTGTGTCTAGATTCGTTTTTTTGCATGTGAATGTCTAGTTGTTCCAGCACCATTTGTAAAAAAAGACTATCTTTGCTCTATAGTATAGCCTTAAATTATTTTTTTTAAATAAATGATGTTAAATTGTTTCTTTTTGCACTCTGTCAATCACCATTGCAAAAAAATTTATTACCTAGTGCTTTTACTCCTCACTGAATAAATGCCTCCAGTGTGAGGTCAAGGATGACTAGTTCCCCAGCTGTCAATATTCAGGCAGACAATTGATCTTCTCATTTCATTTAATCCTAGTAGCCATTTCCTTTCCCCCAGCTCCAACACTACTTAGAGAAACTAAATATGTCCACTGTCATCAGTGCTTAGTGTAAGTGTAATATGACATGAATCAAATACCCTTCAGGCCAAAGTAGAGACTGGTAATTTATTACTGAAGAACAGAAGCTTTTCTGAAATTTTCTTTAGATCAGGCAGATCACTATGAATTAACTAAGCAAGAGGGCAGCAGGTGTTCTCATTAAATTTACAGTCATTGGCAACAGATAGGAAAGTAGTTTTAAAGGAGTATGCAGCTGTGTGGACACCTGTAATGCAGCCATGCACTCCCAAATATGATGCAGTGGGGGTAGGTGGGCCAGCGCTCCCTCACTTCAAGCAGCTCTGGTTGGAAGCGTCCAAGCAAGTGATTTCTAAACAGAGGGTGGGGAAACGTTTTCCCTGAAATGACAAATGACCTTTTGAAAACTCAAGATTACATGACACCTTCCTGAGTTGTGTAGGAAATCAGTGCTATTTGTGGCCACTTCCCATGAAATGGAAGAGTCTTCCCTGGTCTGTCTCTTCTAGCCTCTTCTTTGTGCCCTTTTTAAAAACTGAGTTTAAAAGTGAGCATCATTTCTCTAGGTTAGTTTTGGTAATATATGTCAGTCTTACGATAATGGCCTTCACAGAGACATGATGCTTTGTTAAACTGGAATTTGTTCATTGTACATATTTTCTCAGAAAGGACCCACCATTCCAGTCTACAAGAGCAGGAAGAGTACCTTGTCTTAGTTCTAATATCTTTCTTAGACATCCATCTTTCTGGGTCTTTGTCTGTTTCTTCCGCTGACTATCTTTATCTTTCCTCACATTAATGGAAAGTTATAATATTTCCTAAGCTCTTGGACAATTTGCAGTAATTTTGGTGAGGTGTCTTTCTTTTCTTCCGTCTTTCCTCCCTCCCTCCCTTCCTCTTTCTTCTTCCTTCCTCCCTCCCTCTATTTCTCTCTCTCTTTCCTTCCTTCCTTTCTTTCTTCCTTTCTTTCTTTCATCTTTCTTTCTTCCTTTCTTTCCTTCTCTCTCTCTTTCTTTCTTTCCTTCTGTCTTTCTTTTTCTCTTTCCTTCCTTCCTCCCTCCCTCTTTCTTTTTCTTCTTTCTTTTCTTCTTTCATTCTTTCTTCCCTTCCTTCCTTTCTTTTTCACTAGATTTCTTTTTCTCATTTATTTATTTATTTTCAAATCAGTCCACAGTTGATCTGTGGCTTACAGTTAGACTGCATTTAATAACATAACATAAAATATAAGTGAAATTTTAAAACAGAACTAAGAAAAGTAACTAAAACTATAGAGTCAAATTTAGAGGAACTATTAAGTAGGATAATAGTTAAGTAGGATAAATGAGCATGAGATATTGCTGTACTTGAAACTTATATTTGCCCAAATCATTTTGGATAAAAAGTCTTGAAGGATTTGTGGCAGAACAAATGATCTATCAATAAACATTGTATTTGTCCTCTTTTGTACACAGTAAATTATTTTAATCAGGAAAGCCACTGAAAATTTTTATTGTGATATTGTTTTGTTGGTGATATGTTGCTAGTGAGATAGTAAATACAGTTACTCTATAGGCTACTAATTTTTCTCTCTTCAGTGAGGATAGATTATGCCTCCAACTCTAGCCAACCACCTCATAAATCTAAACTAGAATAAGAGTAGAATTTTAGACCTGGAAAGGAGCTTAGGGTCCAACTCATCTGACAGTGGCTTTGCCACTAGTCATAGAAATGAAGCTCAGTTGGATAAATCTGGCCAATCTGTCAGCACTAATGAGGAAGGAAAAAAAGAAAACATGGCAAAGCTTGTGGTGACCAATTGCTTCATATATACAGGAGAGCAAGTTTATTTGTTAATTACATTTCTAAAGCACAATAATTGTAGCCTCCCTGCTGCCCCTGCTATAGGGACAAAAATAACTTTTTAAATACAGAAATATTTGTTGAAATAATATTTTATTTAATAGGAATTTACTTGTAATAAAGAAGAGCATATTCACTCTTAAACTTTATGAAATATTTTTAGAAACTTAAAAAAATGTGGTACTCTCTTTGAGTTATATCTTTACGGTGTATCTGCAGATTGGCTTACCTTACATATAAGCATCCATTTACATAAGCATATTAAAATATCTCAAAATATGTCATGTGTACATATGACATTTTATGCAATGAATATAAAAAGTGTGAGAATTGTGTGTCAAAGGCCACTTAGTGGATAGCTATATAATCAGTGTAAATAAAATTTAGTAAAGGACTGTTTGCTTTGTTACTAGACTAACATAGCCTGTGGGAAGAGCAGAATGTCAAAAAAGAAATATGGGCTTGTGAAATTTTTGTGCTTGTCTTCAAGATAGCCATATGTTTGTAATGGGTATGCAAATAAAATTCAGTTCACAATATATATTAAAAATTAATATCTCAAGAAGATTTCAAATTACTAGTAGACAAACATAAGACTGATGCCCCCTTTTTTTGTAATGGAGTACTTATATGTAAAAGCAACTTAAATGTCTGACTATTTGTGAAATATATGCTGGAAGAGAAATGTAGCAGAATTGGCTATAAATCATTTTAAAATATGCCAAAGACAAGTGCCTTTATTTACTAAGATACTCTAGCAAATGCCTCTGTTGCCCCATGTCACATCACATCCCCTCTTGAGCCTCTTATTTTAGCCAGAGCTACACTGGACTCCTCAGTGCCCTGACAGAGTCCCACCAAATATTTATCATCTGTTCTTCTGATTTCTGACTATGGCCTTCTCTGTAGCAGCTCTAGGTGTAAGGGAGTTAGGGCCTTCATGGCAACCCTCTGCCAGGGGGAAGCTCAGCTGAGGACAAAGTCTCCAGTCCCCTACACTTTAAGCTGACAATTCTGGAAAGTATGTGGTCCACTTCCAGGGAAGAACTTCTAGAACTGAGCCCTTGTTGCCCACAAGGTTAATCTCTGTAGTGCACGCTAATAGTGACCTCTCCTCCTTTCTCTACCCTTCCCCCTCCCTTACTCCTGCTTCCAGGATAAACTAACTATCCCAGGCTCTGCATTCTGGGGAACCCAAACCAAGGCAATTACCAACAGTATGGTTTTCTTCATTAACATGTACAGTGACAATTTGTGAGATTGAAGTGTATTCATATATAGCATGCGGTCAATTTGGGAGCTTAGGAAACCGGGGCTATACTCCTCACTGTTTCCCTGGCTATAGGTATTACCTTATCTGGGCTACAATTTCTTTAGCTATAATATGATAGAAATAGCCTCACAGCTCTTAAGGAACCATGGGCACAAGTATAGACCATGAAATAGTTTAATACACTCATATCTGTTGCATAGTATTTGATTTATTCTCTTTTGAGATGTGAAACGTCCCTTAACCAGGGAGTGAAAGTCAGAATTAGTGGAGTTTATATTTATTGTTTTGTTATTTAATCAAAATATATATGCAGCACGTGACAGAAACCAAATCATCTGAAAGGACCATGAATGAAAGATAGCAATTTCTGTCCTGCCGTTTCCCAGCTCTAGTCTATTTCCCATAAACAATCTTAACCACTTCTGTTTGTAATGTTTCAGGTCACTTCCATAATTTGAAATAAAATGCAAAATGTAATTTCTTAGTTTAAAAAATTACATTCCAGAAAGGAATTGGAGAATTTCACCCCCTTAAAGTATTCCATGTCTCCACCCTGCCTACTTTCATAAGTACATTTTTTGATGATCCCATTTGTACCCTTATGTTCAATGTACTCTAACTCAGTGTACAAATTCCAGTGTTATTTCCTTACTCTCCTCACTGTAACATGAGTATATTAACCTCCCTTCTACCTCCTGTCCCCACTTAGTATCCCCTATCTTCTACATTATCAAAATTGATATCTGTAAACATAACTATGTCTTACGTGTTTTGGCTATATATTCTAAAAACTGGGAAAAACAAGAAGTATTTACATTATATCAATGTAAATTTTGTTCATGGAATAACCAAGTAGTGTACTATAGTTATATTTCCTTCTCCGTGAGTCCAAAATCATGGCCCTACTTCCTATGGCATTACCAATTCACCAAATCTCAAGTTAGCTCAAGCGTCTCTCTTTTAAGCAGCTATTTCTAGTAGAAAACTATTGGTGAAAATGATAGCATAGATGAAAATACTTTATAGTTAACTAGGCACTTACAGAAAATAGATGGAAAAGAATAGTGTGGAGAACTTCATGGTTTTTAAATAAAGCTTGAATTTGTCTATTAAAATCTAAGTTCAAACTAATTTTCCAGGTTTACCTCATAGGATTCTCCATGTGTTTCCTTCTGCTACCTTTGGGTTTAGTTTGCTATTCATTTCTTATATTCTTAAGGTGCAAGTTTAGATTATTGATTTGAGATATTCTTCTTTTCAAATATATGCATTCTGTGCTATTAATTGTCCTCTGATCAGTGCTTTAGCTGTGTCCTGCAAATTTCAATGAGTTGTATGTTCATTCCATTTAAGATACTATTTTTTTTTATTTTCCTTGAGACTTTATCTTTGATACATCTAGGCTTATTTAGAAGTGTAATGATTAATTTTCAAATATTAAGGATTTTCCAAATGTCTTTCTGTTATTTCTAATTTAATGCGTTATGGCCTGGGAGCATTCTTTATATAATTTCTACTTTTTTGGGTTTTGTTTTTTTCTTCTAGTTTTATTGAGATACAATTTACATTTGTATCATATAGCACTGAATAAGTTTAAGGTATAAAGTCTAATGATTTGCCTTAGATACATTATGAAATGATTAACACAATAAGTTTAGTGAACATCTATCATGTCATATAGATAAAGAAAGAAAAAGAAAAAATAACCTTTTTTCCTAGTGATGAGAATTCTTAGGATTTACTCTCTTAACAGCTTCCATATGTAACATACAACAGTATTGATTTTGTTTATCACTAGGGATGTAGTGTTGTGCATTACACCTAGTACTTATTTATCTTATAAGTGGAAGCTTGTACCTTTGGACCACCTTCATCCACTTCTTCCTCCCCCATCGCCTACTTCTGATAAGCTCAAATCTGATTTCTTTTTCTAGGCATTTGTTTATTTGTTTGTTGAAGTACAGTTCACCTATAACACCATGTTAGTTCCTGGTGCATGACACAGTGATTAGATATTTCTATACATCACAAAATGTTCACCGCAGTTAAGTCTGTTTACCATCTGTCACCATACAGAGATATTACATTATTGTTGGCTTTATTCCCCAGTCTGTACATTTCATCCCTGGGGCTTATTTTGTAACTGGAAGCTTGTACCTCTTAATTTCACTCAGATATGTATATAAATATCTCATATCTTCTTTATCCCTTCATCTACTGATGGGCACTTAGGTTGCCATATCTTAGCTATTGTAAAAAATGCTACAATGAACATAGGAGTGCATATATCTTTTTAAATTAGTGTTTTCATTTTCTTTGGAAAATATCCAGGAATGGAATTGCTATATTGTATGGCAGTTCTATTTTTAATTTTCTGAAGAAGCTCCATACTGTTTTCCATAGTGACTGCACCAGTTTACATTCCAACCAACAGTGCACAGGGGATCCCTTTTCTCCACATCCTTGTCAACATGTGTTATTTGTTGCCTTTTTGATAATAGCAATTCTGATAAGTTGAAGGTGATATTTCATTGTGGTCTTGATTTGAATTTCCCTGATGATTAGTGATAATTTCTACTTTTAAAAGATCCATTGGAGTTGAAGAATATACTTAATATTTCAATCATTTTAAGTTCATTGAGACTCTGTCATGTGCACAGAAAAAGAATATTTATTCTGTTTTTATTGTTGTACTGTTCTATAAATGTCAGGTCAGATTTGTTGGTAGTATAGTTCAAGTCTTTTGTATCCTTGCTGATTTTCTTCAGTTGTTCTATCAGTTATTGAGATGGAACATTAAATTCTCCAACTTATTGTTTTTAATTTATCTCATAAATTCAGTCATTTTGTGTGTGTGTGTGTGTGTGTGTGTGTGTGTGGTGCATGGGTGTATATATTTATAATTGTTGTAACTTCCTGATTAATAATTTTATCACTCTAAAGTCACCCGCTTTGTCTCTAGTAATGCTTTTGTCTTATATTCTACTTTTTCTGATATTAATGTAGCCATTTGATCTATCTATTTAATATGGTTACTGTTTTCATAGTATATGTTTTCCCATTCTTTCGCTTTCATCTTGTTTGTGTATTTGAATCTAAATAGCATCGCTTGTATATGCAGTACAGTTGTATCTTAATTTTTATTCGGTCTGTCAATCTCTACTTTTTGGTTGGACTATTTAATATACTTGTATATAATGCAGTTAATAACATGTTTGGATTTATGTCTGTGGTTTTGGTATTTATATTACTTGTGCTCATGTCCGTTTTGTTCCTCTATACCTCCTTTATTGCATTCTTTTGTGTTAAACAGTGTACTCTTTTAGTCCCTTGTTTTTTATTGATACTATGTTTTTGAGTTATTTTCTTATTGATTTTTCTAGGAATTATAGTATGTAACGTTACTTATAATCTCTTCAGATTAAAATTACAATAATCTAATAAAAATAGAAAATTTTAATATAGCTATATTTATTCTCCTTCTATTGTGTTATAATTGTCACACATATAAGCCCCCAAATACAGATTTATAATTTTTAATACAGTTGTCTTTTAAATAGCTAAGGGAAAAAAGGAGAAAGTTATATTTACGTGGTATCAGTATTTTACATTTATTTACCTATATAATTACATTTTCTGTTTTTCTGTAGTTCTCTATGTGGATTCAAATAACCACATATTGTCATTTTCCTTCCATCTGGTGGACTTGCTTTAGTACTTTTAGTAATGCAGATCTGTAAGCAATACATTACCTCTGTTTATATGGGGATTTATCTCAACTTTATTTTTGAAGTGTGATTTTGCTGTATGGAACTCTTGGTTGATAGTGTTTTTTCAAATTATTATTCACATTTAGTATATCACCCTACTGCCTACTGTCCACCATTGCATGTAATGAGAAGACAATTTTTAAACCTACTGTGGTTCCCCTTATATGAATCAACTTGTTTTTCTCTTTTTGCCTCCGAGTTTTTCTCTTTATCTTTGGCTTTCAACAGTTTGACTATGATTTATCTAGGTGTGATCTTTTTGTTTTACCTGGAGTTCATTAAGTTTTTGGATATGTAGTTTAATATTTTTAATGGTATGTGGGAAATTTTCAGCATTATTTCTTCAAATATTTAATCTGTCTCTTTTTCTTTCTCATCTCCCTTGAGGCTGCCCTTACACATATATTGGTATGTTTAATTGTGTGTCACAGATATCTGAGGCTCTGTCAGTTTCTCTTATTCTATCTTTTTTCCTGTTATTCAGAGTAAATAATTTTTATTTATCTTCACATTATCTGATTCATTTCTTTGCCATTTCTAATATTCTGTTGAGTCCCTTTACTAAATTTTTCATTTCAATTATTGTACTATAAATCCCAGAATTTCCATTTGGTTCTTTTTTTAATAATTATTTTCTTTTTATTGATATTTTCTATTTGAGAAGTCATTTTTTCCTATACTTTCCTTTAATTATTTACATGTGGTTTCTTTGCTTCTGACTTTTACTTTCTGCCAGACTTTCTATGTCTCTTTTGTGTACTAGGCCCCATATTCAGTCAGGGATGAGTAGGTATGAAGCTATGTGATAGGATCAATCTGTCGCACGAGAAATTTATTTTGTTTTTTAAGACAATTAAGCATTTAAAAAATGGGGCTGGGACACTTAGAAATCTGCAAGCAAAAGAAGAATTTGGACCAGTAACTCACATCATACAAAAAATTAATTCAAAATGGATAATAGACAAAAATATGGGAGGTAAACTATAAATAATAAGAAGGAATGTTAGGGATAAATATTTATAAACGGGCTAAGGAATGATTTCTTAGATATATCAAAAGTATAGGTTATAAACAATAAAATTGATAAGTTTGACTTCAGCAAAATTTAAAACCTTTGCACTTCCAAAGTCTACTAGAAAGTGAAGAGATGCCATGGATTAGGAGAAAATATTTGCAAATTAAATATCTGATAAATACTTATATCAGAATAGATAAAGAGCTCTTGTAACTTATTAAGAAAAGAATCTCATTTAAAATGGGCAGAAGATTTGAATAGACATTTTACTAAATAAAATATACGAATCGCCAATAAGCACCTGAAAAGATGCTCAACATCATTATTCATTAGAGAAATGAAAATTTAAACCACAATGATACATTGCTTTTTACTCACTAGAATGGCTCAAATCAAAAAGACAAAAAATAGGGGCTTCCCTGGTGGCGCAGTGGTTGAGAGTCCGCCTGCCGATGCAGGGGACGCGGGTTCGTGCCCTGGTCTGGGAAGATCCCACATGCCGCGGAGCAGCTGGGCCCGTGAGCCATGGCCGCTGAGCCTGCGCGTCCGGAGCCTGTGCTCCGCAACGGGAGAGGCCACAACACTGAGAGGCCCGCGTACCGCAAAAAAAAAAAAAAAAAAAAAGACAAAAAATAAGTATTGGTAAGGATATGGAGAAGGTGAAACCCATATTCATTGCTGGTAGGTACATCAAATGGAGCAACCACTTAAGAAAATATAAAACAGTAAAACACAAATGCTGTTCCTTAGTCACACAAACAGTCCTTTCTTAACTGTTCTTCCAGTATCCACTCTTATCTCTTTCGATCTGGAATCAAAGTGATCTTTTCCAAAAGTATTTCTGATGGTAGTTTCCTCTTCAGCTTAAAGCTTTTCAGTGTTTTACTTTTCCCTGAAGATAATGAACAATATCTTTGAAAAGATTTTACAAGGATCTGTAAGATCAGTTCTCTACCTGCTTCTTATCTTGCACAACTCTTCCTCTAGTTCTTTCTGCTCCAGCCTCCCTGCCCTTCTCCCAATTTCTCAGACATATTTCTTCTCAATTCAGTCCTCTGCACGTACTGTGTCCTCTGACTTATGACCCTCTACCCCAAGGAAGTACTTCCTTTACTGTTTTCCTATTCCAGCTCAGTATTCAGTTCTTCAGGAAAGCCCTTGCTGGATGCCCTACATGTTCATTTCACTATGGCCTTCATATTCTCTTTCTTTATCATAGTTTTGGCTGCTGGTTTATATGTGTAGCTTATTTTTAATTGAAGTATGGGGGGGGGTTAATTTTTGCCCATGCTTTGTGGCATGTGGGATTTTAGTTCCCTGGTCAGGGAACTAAAATGCAACTTTGCTGAATTCATTTATTCTAATAGTTCCAGTAGTTTTGAAGTGGAGACTTTAGGGTTTTGTATGTAAAGTGTCATGTCATTTGCAAATAGTAACAGTTTTACTTCTTCTCTTCCAATTTGGATGCCTTTTGTTTCTTTGTCTTGTCTGATTGTTGTGGCTAGAACTGCTAACACTATGTTAAGTAGAAATGGTGAGAGTGGGCGTGTTTGTCTTGTTCCTGAATTTATAGGAAAGGCTTTCAGCTTTTCTCAGTTGAGTATCATGTTAGCTGTGGTTTGTCATATATGGACTTTATTATGTTAAAGTATGTTCCCTCTATACCCACTTTGATGAGAGTTTTTGTCACAAATCTATGTTGAATTTTGTCAGATGCTTTTTCTGCATCTATTGTTATTTTTATCCTTCCTTTTGTTACTGTGGTGTCTCACATTGATTGATTTGCAAATATTGAACCATCCTTGCATTCCTGGGATTAATTCCACTGTATAATGATGGATGACCCTTTTATGTATTGTTGAATTTGGTCTGCTAATATTTTGTTGAGGATTTTTACATCTATATCCATCAAAGATATTGGTGTGTAATTTTTTTTTTTTTTTTTTTTTTTTGTAGTGTGTCTGTCTGGTTTTGGTATCAGGGTAAAGGTGGCCTTGTAGAATGAATTTGGGAGTGTTCTATCCTCTTCATTATTTTGAAATAGTTTGAAAAGTATAGGTATTAGCTCTTCTTTATATGTTTGGTAGAATTCCCCCGTGAAGGTATGTGATCCTGGACTTCTATTTGCTGAGAGGTTTTTTTTTTTTTACAAATTCAGTTTTACTGCTAGTGATCAGTCTGTGCAGATTGTCTGTTTATCCCTAATTCAGTCTTGGAAGCTTGTACATTTCTAGAAATTTGTCCATTTCTTCTAGGTTGCCCAATATGTCAGCATACAACTGTTTGTAGTATACTCCTATGATTTTTTTTCTGTATATCTGTGATATCAGTTGGTATTTGCCCTCCTTAGTTTCTTATTTTTTTATTTGGATCCTTTCTCTTTTCCTCTTGGTGAGTCTGGCTAAAGGCTTACCAATTTTGTTTTTCTTTTCAAAAAACCAGCTCTTGATTTTTCCTGTTGTTTTTTTGGTGTCTGTTTTATTTATTTCCTCTCTGATCTTTATTGTTTTCTTCCTTCTACCAACTTTGGGCTTTGGTTCTTCTTCTTTTTTTAATTCCTTTAGATATTAAGTGGATTGTTTATCTGAGATTTTTGTTTCTTTGTTTCTCGAGGAAGGCCTGTATCACTATGAACTTCCCTCTTAGAACTTTTTTGGCTGCATCTTATAGATTTTGGGGTGTGTTTTTGTTGCCATTTGTTTTGAGGTATTTCCTGATTTTCTCTTTGGTTTCTTCATTAATCCACTGTTTTTTTAATAGCATGTTGTTTAGTCTCCATGTGTTTGTTCTTTTCCTGTTTTTCTTTCTGTAATTGATTTCTAATCTCACACCATTGTGGTTGGAAAAAATGCTTGATATAATTTCTGTCCTCTTAAATTTGTGGAGGTTTGTTTTGTGGTCTAGCATGTGATCTGTTCTAGTGAACATTACATGTATACTTGAAAAGAATGTGTATTCTACTGTTTTTTGGATGGAATGTCTTGTAGATAATCAGTAAAGTGCAACCCATCTATTGTGTCATTTAAGACAACTATTGCGTTACTGATTTTCTGTCTGGATGATCTTCTTATTGATGTAAGTGGAGTGTTAAAGTCCCTTACTATTATTGTATTATTGTTGATTTCTCCTTTTATATCTGCTAGTATTTGCTTTATATATTTAGGTGTTTCTGTATTGGGTGCATATATGTTAATGAGTGTAATATCCCTTTCTTGTACTGATCCCTTTATCATTATATAAGCCCTTCTTAGTTTTTTGCTATGAATTTTGTGTTAAAGTCTATTATGGCTGATATAAATGTTGCCATCCCTGCTTACTTGTCATTTCCATTTGCATGAAATATCTTTTTCTGTCTTTTCAGTTTCAGTCTGTGTGTGTCTTTAGCTATGAAGTTTGTCTCTTTTAGGCAGCATATAGAAGGGTCTTGTTTTTTGATCCAGTAAGCTACCCTATGCCTTTTGATTGGAATATTTAGTCCATTGACATTTAAAGTAATTATTGATAGTTATGTACGAATTGCCATTTTACTACTTGTTTTCTGGTTGCTTGTGTAGTTCTTCTCTGTTCATTCCTTCCTTTTGTTTCTTCCCTTGTAGTTTGATGATTATCTATAGTAGTATGCTTGTGTTCCTTTTTTTTTAGTTTTTGTGCACCCATTGTAGGTTTTTGATTTGTGATTACCATAGGGTTCATATGTGTTAGCCTATTACTGTATCTACTTGTTTTAAACTGGTAGTCATTTAAGTCCAAAGACATTCTAAAATATCTACAGTTTTTACTCTCCTTTCTCACATTTTATGTTTTTCATGTCCTTTTTTACATCTTCATGCTTGTCCTTCAACTATTTTTTGTAGTTGCTTGTACAAGTTTTTGTGTTTTAATCTTTGTACAGACTTATTTAATTTGTTGATCCTAAGTCCTTACTATATATTTTTCTTTCTTAGTGGGATTTTCTCTTTCCTGTAGATTCTTACTTTTTTTTCCACTTAGAGAAGATCCTTTAACATTTCCTTTAGGATAGGCTTGGTACTGATGTACTCTTAGTTATTGCTTGGCTGAGGAGTTCTTTATCTCGCTTTCAATTCTAAAAGATAGTCTTCCTGGGTAGACTGTCGTAGGTTGCAGGATTTCTCTTTCAGCTCTTCAAATATACCATGTTGTTCCCTTCTGGCCTTCACAGTTTCTGCAGAGAAATCATCTCATAGCCTCATGGGGGTTACCTTCTATATTACTTTATTTTTCTCTTACTATCTTTAGAATTCTCTCTTTAACTTATGCTATTTTAATTATGATTTATCTTGGTGTGGGTCTGTTTGGCTGCCTCTTTTTTGGGAACCTTTATGCTTCCTGTACCTGGGTATCTGTTTCTTTCTTCAGGTTTGAGAAGTTTTTAGCCATAGTTTCCTCAAACACATTTTTGATCCCTTTCTCCCTCTCTTCTCCTTATAGACCCCTATAATGTGAATGTTGGTATGCTTAGTGTTATCTCAGTGATTTCTTAAATTGTCTTCATTTTTTTTAATTTTTATTTTTCCTGTTCTGATTGGGTAATTTCCATTATTCTGTCTTCCAGAACGCCTATGCATTCTTTTGTATCATTTAGTCTGCTATTCATTCCTTCTAGTGTGTTTTTTATTTCAATTATTGAATTCTTCATTTCTGATTGGGTACTTTTTATATTTTCTAGTGCCTTGTTAAAATTTTCGCTGTGTGCATCAATTCTTTTCCCTAATCCAGTTAACATTTTTATTATCAATGCTTTGAATTCTTTACATGGTAAATTGTTTATTTCTGTTTCCTTATTTTTTTCAGGGGTTTTCTTGCTCTTTTGATTGAGAGTAGCCTCTCTGTCTTTTCTTTTTGCTTAACTTTCTCTGCCTCTGTGAATTTTGGTGAAATAGTAGCCTATTGCAGCCTTGAAGGGGTGTTCTTATATGGGAGCTTTCCTATGTAGACTGGGTGTGCCTAATGCCTTTGATAGAAAAGGAGGATTTGATATGGATGCAAATCATGTCTCTCCTCAGGGTGTGCTGGCAACTATCACCTCGGTAGGGATTGGGGCTGGAGATGGAGGGGCTAGAGCTGGTGCTGAGTGTGAGGCAGGAATTTCCTTCTGCTCAGTGGCTGTCACTGATCTAGTAGGGACAAGATCTTATCCTAAGCTGCTAGGGCAGAAGCCCTGAAGGTCAGGCTCGAGCTGGCTCTTTTCCCTTTAAGTGTGTGTTTTTTTTCTCCTTTCGCACAAGGAACCTTGCCTCAGAGTGGGAGGAGTGCTGAAGTAAGTGGAGTCCACACAGGCTCTTGGCTTATGTCGGCTGTGGACAGCGGTTCAGTGCACTACCTGTGCAGGCGCACACGGCTCTGGTCAGACACTGCCTCGTGTGCAAGTCCCCTTTGTCCTTCACAGCTGATCACTGCCCCCAGCCTCCGCTGCCCCTGTCCTGTTGTGGAACCACTCAGTAGGGCTGGTGGGATATGTGTGGATTCTGGACATATGTCAGGGTGAGCTGTGGTGGAGTGGCCACCATCAGTGATCTGGGCTTCTTCTGAGTTGCTGCTTGAGAAAGTACTATAATGGACACCACTGCTCCACCCAGACTCCACCCCAGGACTGGGTCACTTCTGTGTCCCATGGTCACATCTTTTCACTGGTCATGACTGCCCCAGATCCATTGCCACACTGTGATGTGGAGTGAGCAGGGCCAGAGCATTTGCTTGATTTGGGCTGGGGCATGTGGTGAGGGAGTTGCAGAAGACCCGCCATCCACTAGAGCAGACCTCTGTCCACCCTCTCCACCCTGCCTTGGGGACAAGCTCACTCATACGTGCTCCTCATGAACAGAGTCCTGGCTTCCCACAGCCCTTCTATTAGGCCCAGCTCTCTTCCAACCAGCCAAGGGGGCTAATCTCTCTTACATAGGACCCGAGGACTGTAGCTCAAACTGCTCACTCTCCAGGGCAAGTGTCCATAGGTGTAATCTCCCTTTTTCTCTGAATCCCCTCCCAGGGGCACAGCTCCCAACCTGAGTGCTTTTCTTTCCTTCCTACCCAGTAAAGTGTGTAACTTTGTTATAGCCTTCATTATACAGGAGTCCTTCTGCTAGCTTCCAGTTCGTTTTCAGTGAGAATTGTTCCACATGTAGGTATATTTTTGATGTGTCCATGGAGGAAGGTGAGCTCCACACCCTCTTACTTTGCCACCTTGATCCAAACCTCAAAACCTCTGTGTAGCTTAATTTTATTTATGTCTCTTAACCAGTAGACTGAGAGAAGGGAACCATGTCTGTTTTTGCTCATCATTGTATCTACAATACTTAGATGAGTGCTTGCCATATAGTAGGTATTTAATCAATATTTTTACATAAATGGATTCCTTCTTAATAGTCCTGTGTCTCATTCAGTACACCTCACACTGAACTAGTGACCTCTATTTTCATGATCTCAAAGAGGAAGTACCTATGAGATTATTTTGGCAATTCAGAATGTGCTGAAAAAGACAAGGTTTAATTTTGGCATACACCTCATTTTACATTTTCACTACAACATGGACATTTTTGGAATTTATTTGGAATCACCATATAAGTAAGAAGTTTTGTGTTCATTGGCACCTCTTAAATCTCTAGGTCAAAACAGGCCAAGTTATGCTGCAATAACATATTGACGCCAGAATGTCAATGGCCTAAAGCTAAAAAGTTTATTTCTCACTCATGCTGTATTTCTAATGCTGTTTGATGGAGGAGGCTCTGCTCCACATAGTTAGTAAGGAATTCAGACTGACTGAGACTCTGCCATCTGGAACCTTTCCTCTGGCTATAGAAGAAGAGAGTACATGGAGCTATTGTACCTGCTCTTCCATGCTTTGACTTAGAAATGACACTCATCAATTCTGCTTATAGTTCATTGGCTGAAACTGGTCACATGAGTCCATACAACTGCTTGAGATTTCGGGAGTCTTAAGGAGCACATGGATATTTGTTGAGTCAAAAATGTCTCTGCCATAGTAGTCTTTCTTAAAGTAAATTATTCACTAATCCTTTACATTTAGATATTTCAGGTAAACATTGAGCAAAATATAACCAAATGCATGCATGAATTTGTGTGCACATCCGCTCTGTATCTGTGTGTGTAATGTCCCAGACTAATTCTCTACTTATTCACTTACCTTCCAGAGCAGGTTACTAAAGCATAGATAAAACTAAGTCCCAAACTTAAGTCTCTTAGATTTTCTGAGATTTTCCAAGGGATGTGTCAGAGTGGTCATAATGTTATCTATTGTTTGATATCTTGTTACATTTCCCTGAATTTTTTAAATTGAGGCATTCTTGAAAATTCCATAGATTTTTCTTATTTATACTTTCTTACTCATGAGTTTTCTATTGTTTTGAGAGTTTACTGCTATTTTAGCTTTTCATTTTGTATAAATTTTTGTTTAGTTTTGTTTAATTTTGCTTTTCATTCTGGAGGTACTGTGCTAGGAGTTGTGGTGTGTTGTAAGGCAAAGCAAAAATTTTGGGTAGTTAGACAGTGACCTGTTTTGTCCTCTGAATTGTTTTCATAATATGGCTTTATTATTTTAGCTGAGTGACCTTGAAAATTTTCTTAACTTGTCTCTGATCTTCAGTTTCCTTTAATGTAAAATAAGTTCATAATAATGTAGGAGAGAAAAACTTGCCACCCCAAAATGTCTCATTGGCATGTGGATTATTTTGAGCTGAGAACAATCAAGGCCCAAAAGACACAGGAAGAAACTTTCATCTTCTCCCTAACTGCCTAAAAGAATGAAGATAGACGGCCTGTTCCAGCAAGGGAACTATTAACCATAGATTACTACAGTATGAGGTGTAAACTAGGTCTGCAGACAGGGAGGAACTTAGCAAAGTCTGTTTGTTAAAATTCCTCTCTGTGTCTCATTGTCTTTGCATGGCCTAACACACATTTGTTTACCAAACATTTCCTTTTCCATCTCCATGTGAATTGCCTTGCTCCTTTTTGAAGTCCCAGATCCCTATCCCAACATCCTACTTTGTCTTTAGCTGGAGATAATGTTTAAGGTGAGTGTTTCAGCTGTTTTGGGAAGTTACACATCTTTCCTGGTGTCTCCCACGTATACATGTTATTAAACTTCCGTTTGATTTTTTTCCTGTTCATCTGTCTCATGTCAATCTAATTCTTAGACCAACCAAAAGAAACTAGAATAGTAGAGAAAATTTTCTTTCTCCTTGACAATAACTTCCCCAAGGGTTTTTGTTTTGTTTTTTAACAGATACAAATACTCTGTGTAAAATATATAACCCAAAGCTTAGTACATAATAGACACCAAATGAATGTCACTTCCCTAATAATCAGATTGCTAATCAGAGGTGGTGGTAGGGTAGTAAGAGTCCTCAAGAGCTGGGTTGAAATCCATGTATCATCACTTCATAAGTGGATAAAAATGGCCAGTTATTTGCTCTTTCTAGGTGTTTTCTTTACTCTGAAGTTGGACCAGAAATGACTAACTGATCATACTGTCATAAAAGAGTCAGTGGAGCACAGGTATGGAAAGTGTGGTCCTGGAGTCACACAAGGGAGACTCACATCCGAGTGTGCCCTTCAACTTGTTGATGACTTTGAATTTTTAGGTACTGGGCAAAGGCAAGAATGATTCCATTTGCGGGGCAAAGTTGAACGTTCTGTCCTTTAAATGAGCAATTAAGTGGACGTTTCAGAACACCAAAACTTTATTTGCCACCTAAAAAAATATAATGCAACATTTGGATATTTCTACTCTAGTTTCATCCCTGAGCTTATGAGGAGCCATCTAACTTTTATATGTGCCACCAACCTTTTAGGGACTGAAGATGTGAAGAATTTTATAGCAGGTTTTATGGTTCATGTATTTAAATAATATTTTATAGTTTAGGTACAGTTAATGCATTTTGTTAAAAGAGGGAAACTTTGCTTTCATACTTCTAGCACCAGGACTTCAAGATATTAGATTTTATCCCCATCCCAGGTTTAAGAGAGTAAATGAACTTACACAGTTATTTATATCTCACATAAATTATTAGCCCTGGATTTTTTGAATCTTAGAGCACTCTTCTATATGTTACACATCAGTATCCAAGTTTTTATTCCTGTTGATGAGATATAGATATTAGTTTATCTTCCTCAGTGACACACCAGAAGGAAGCTATTAAACAAGTTGTAACACCAATGAAATATTTACTTTTTTTCTAAATTAAGATTACATAAGCTAAGAGTAATACCAATATTGGAGACAAAGTTTTAAATAAATTTCATTTATTCTGCTTTTTACTAGAGGGGGGAAAGTAGGTATTGTCATATGGTTTCATTATAGGTAAATCATATTTATGGTGAGGTTTATTTATTTATGAATCATTCAGGTAAGATATTTTCCATTCATAGTTGTCACTATTGCAGAAATTGTATTTGAAAGTAGATATCAAAAAATATCTAGAGATTTTTTTTTATTTATTTTTTTTGTGTGTGTGATACACGGGCCTCCCACTGTTGTGGCCTCTCCGTTGCGGAGCACAGGCTCCGGACGCACAGGCACAGTGGCCATGTCTCACGGGTCTAGCCGCTCCGCGGCATGTGGGACCCTCCCAGACCGGGGCATGAACCCATGTCCCCTGCATCGGCAGGCAGACTCTCAACCACTGCGCCACCAGGGAAGCCCCCTAGAGATTTATTTTTAACCGAGATTAAAATGAACCAAATATATAAAATACCAACAACAAATTATTTAAAACCAAGCACATCTAACTTAGTTATTTTATTCATTTGCTTTCTATAAGAAACCATCACAGTGCGACATAACACAGTATTGCAATATCTGACCTTTAAGAGGTATACTCAGGGTTGGGGACTCTGTGGAGTGGGAGAAGATATCACTATTTCACATCATTCTGTCCATGTGCGAACTCTCTTTCAGGATTACAAATCACTAAAGAGAGAGTCATCTGTACACTCTTCGAGGAGGACATTTCCTCTCTTCTGTTTCCTATTTACAATACCACTGGGCTCATAAAATGGTCAGATGCTACAGAGCCATGAAAGAACTACAGAGCTTTTAATAGAGCCATTCATCAGCTCCTTTTGAAGGTTAGTACTCTCTCTCGAGGGAGGGTTCTCAGATAATAAGAGGAAAATGAATGCCAGTTGAGCACCTGTAATCAAATTACTCTTAATTCCCTCAACTCTTGTCAGATATTGAGCTCCTCATATCGTTTCGTAGGTGGGCATTTTACAGAACCCCGTGCTGTAGTACAGTTAGTTTCCTTTCTAGCTTCCACTTCTCTTTCCTGTGCTCTAGCTACTATCCATCATGATTGGGTAAATCCTGTCAGATGGAAAGTCCCAGCCATTCAAACAGTCAGACACTGCACCAGCCTGGTCTACTCGTGCACCTGTCAACTTCCCGGCATTCAGCTTGTGAGGAAGTGGGCCAAGAGAACATTTATGAAATGGATGCAGGCAATGTGCCCAGTATGTCAACAGGCACAGTGTGGCCTCTGCCTGGGTCCTGGTAGGATGATACTGCTCGTGAAAAGATTCACAGTCTGCCCACCCCCACCTCCCAAGGAAGAGCTGATCTATGTAAATGCTTGCGTTGCAAACCTAGAGCTAACCATAATTTAGTCCAGATTCACAGACCCAATGTGTCACATGTAACAAAACAAGCAGAGTACAAAGCACTGAGCTTCTGACTCTTTCAGCTGGTCCATAACTCATCCTGCTGTAAAGGCTGCAGAGGGAATTTGTAGAATGGGGTGAAGTGTTCCATTTCATTTGTACTGTATCACTTGGGATCTGAGATAGATTCAGGATGCAGCCACAGACATGCTTGGAATTTCATTGATTTTATTATGTTGGTTGGAACTTACATATGCTTTATGGTTTTTTTAATCTCAACTTCTATTGAATGTAATCCAGGCATAACATATGGAAAATAATGGTAGTATACAATGACTGAGGAAAGCAGAACATTGAAGGTATTGTTTTTTTGATTCTATGTCAAATAACTTTACTTAAAAAAAAAAAAACTTGAGTCAGGGATATATGCAAAGATATAAATCTAAGAATTGTGCCCTTGTAATAAAAATAGTGCTCAAACTTTATTCTAAAACTGTTTGAAATCAGATAACTCATTATCAGTTATGGCAAAATGAATGTTAGTCTTGAAAATGTCTACCTCACCAGTTTGTTGTAGGGCAAGTTAAAACATTTCCTATCAGAAATATGCTTGTTAAGTCAGTTGTAAATTGGTATGCTTCCTGGTTTTTGATAGATAGACTCAGAGGTCTATCTATCTATCTATCTCCACTGTATTAAGCTCTGGATTAAAATAGTGAATGAAACAGATAACATCTCTGTGCTTCTTGAGCCTATGGTCTCATATTTTCTAAGTATTTACCAACAATGAAAGTGGTTATACGTATAAAAATCATTACTCAGAAGGATTCTGTAACCACCAAGTTTATATGGACTCTAAAAATGTATAGAACACGACTGAACCAGACTCTGCCATGAGAATAATACATATATTTTATTACTCTTCCTTTCATAAAGACCCCACACACATGCATTCTGATACTAATATTGCAGTTTATTCTCCCTGTGGACCTGGTGATAAACCCTTAGCAGAACATGTATGGCAATAATATCTCTGCTGTTTGGATCGTATGTGTCCACACCTTTTATCCCATCACATTTTGTTAGGATGGTCACTTCTTGCTCCAAGGCCTTCTTTGCATTTGTTTAGAAAACTAAGCCTTTGTCATTTGATTGCAAAGAAACACATTAACTCTTCAAATACACGAAAAAAAAACTGGTTAAGTGATTACTGATAGGTGAATACTGGCTGCTCTGGGTCTCTCATCCGGTGTTCTTCAATATTTTATGATCCATGAAGCTTTTGAAAGCGTAAATATTTCTCACACTCTGTGAAAGACACAAGTTGTCGTCTAACCAGTAGCTATTTCCCCCTTATTCCTCACTTTCAAAATGCTGACTTTGTTCATCATTAAAGAGTATCCAAGTACTTTTGGAAAAGCAGCTCTGAGGGAGAATCTTGATTGGTCCTAGACACTTAGTGGCTTCATTTTCCATTATAGTTAATTGGTTAGGTTGTGATCATGTGACATAATTCTGGCCAATGAGATGTTCGAGCAATTCTGGAAAGATTTTCCTCACTTGTAAAAGAGACAAATGAAGAGATATTTCCTTTTCTTCATCTTGACATTGTTTCTGTGTGTGATTCTGGGAACTGAGATAGCCATCTGAGGACCTTGAAGAGAAGAAACTTAAAGCAACAAGTCACAACTCTGGGGAAGTACATAAGACATAGAAAGAATCTGTCTTTGAAGACATGTTTGCTTACCCAGCCCTGGAATTACCCTCCTTCCATGCATTTGTTGTATGAGATAATACATACACATACTGTTTACTTTGCTTGCTATGTTTTCTGTGGCGTGTAGCCAAAATATATTCTAATTCACCTATCTTTCTTTAAAGATATTTAAGTTTTCAAAATACAATGAATGTCACGACTAAAATTAAATCATCCCAATTTTGAACTCGAAAGAAATTAATTTTTACTTGATCATTTGGTGTCAGGGCAAGAACTGAGATTACTTGCTTATCCTAAGCTTTTACATCCTAGGTTGTGTGGAAGGTAAATGACAAGATAGATCATTTTCAATATAATACCTGTGCTCTGTTTTGTTTCCAACTACACATGTACCACTTTCTATACTCTTACAATTCCTGTCCTCTTAAAGAATTATAGCCCTAATATCATATATCCAGGTCTGTTGTTTCTAGGCCTATGGTGATGAGATGGATGTTTCAACTCCTGTGATAGGCAATCACATCCTGCTGGGAATAGAAGTAAAAATATGACCCCCATGTTCATTTCACAAACACTCAGCACATGTACCTCTTAACTGAACCTGTGTAAGCTGATATCTTGTGGGCCATCTTCCCCACTTTATGGGGAGTACCTAAGAGTGAAGCTAAATCAGAGAAACGTGTTACCAGGATGGAGAGTCAGAGTCCTGTAGGTATTTTGAGCTAATAGATTCAGCTCTCCCTAAAACTTAATCTACTCACTAGACTTTTTCCGTCCCACAGTTGGAGTTACAATTACCATGGTAGGCAGAATAATGGCCCCTCAAAAATGCCCATGTGGCAAAAGGGACTTTGCAGGTGTAGTTAAGAGAACAGATCTTAAAATAGGAAGATATTCTGAACTTTATGTGTGGATCTAATGTAATCACATGAGCCCTTGAAAGCCAAGTACCTTCTTTGGCTAGGGTCCAAAGATTCATGCAACAGGAGGGGGAAGTTGGAGAGATTCCAAAAGCGAGAAGAATTCAATTGCTAATGTGGGGGCCCACATGCAAGAACTGGTGAGGCTGCTGGGAATTAAGGTTGGCTCCTAGCTGAGAGCTAACAAAAAAGGACCTCAGTCATATAACCACAAGGAATATTCTGTTAACAGTCTGACTCAGCTTTGAAGTGCCTTTCAGTGACAGGTGGGCTACTTGACACCTTGATTTTGGCCTTGTGAGACCTAGAGCAGAGGTACTAGTCAAGACAATCCAGCCTTTTGACCTACATAAATGTGAGACAATAAATACGTGTTGCTTTAAGCTGCTAAGTCCGTGGTAATTAGCTATAGCAGCAATAGAAAACTGATATAGTTACTAAGGAGAATTTGGGGGTTTTCTAAACAAAAGTGTCTTGAGGAATATAATACTGGTTTTATACCCAAATATATTGCAATATTGGAAAAAACATGTTGGATTTTCTTTTGAGTATAAAGTAGCCATAGTCTTGGGGAAAAAAAACAAAATTTATTCTGAAATATATTTGAGGTCTTAGAATGTTGTGGTTAGTTTTTGTTTGTTTGTTTCCTTATGATAGAAAAGCAGATATCTTGAGAACAAACACTGTGCACCGGTTGATAATAAGTGAATTATATAGGGGGTAGAAATGAAAAGAAAAGAACACATTTGAAGTACTGGTTTGACAGTGGAACTTGCTTCAGGGATGACTGAGCATATTAACAGGTCAGAGTCAAGTTAATCAGGAAAGACTCATGGGCTTGCACACAATGCCTGGGCAGGTGAAAGGCTCAAGGGAAAAGAAGGTAGATGAAGAGGGACTGGGCAGAACCAAAGGAAAATGAGACCTCTCAACCTGATTAGGGGACATTGGAGCAAAGATTTTAAACATAAAATTAAGGGATGAAAATAAAAATCTAGGAAATTAGATTTATAATTCCAAAGCTGAAGGTAATAAAGGAGATGCTTGGAGAAAATTCAAGTTATGTCAAGTTAGATGTTCAATCTGTGTTAAAATGTAGCAAAACAAAATGTTGCCAACCAAGGATATTCCCCTGAAATGCTTGCCTTTGTGTTCAGGATTTTAACTGGACGTCAGTTACACAGGATTGACTGACCTCAGCTACTCAGACTCCGGCCCCTCACAGCAAAGGCAGGCATTCACCTTAAATCCCATTGTTAGCATAAACTATCAAACCAATCGGGAAATTGTGGCCCAAGTCTAAGGCATACAAAAAGACTATTACAAGGCAGAATATTCCAAGGCTCAGAGCTCATCTCCCAGAAGCTGGCCAAGAGCTGATCCTGAAAACAGGTCAGTCTTGGGAATGTACAGGGTTTGAACAACCCAAGCCTGTTAACTCTTCCTGCACAAGAAGATTTGTATCAGAGCCCTTGGGTTATAAAGCCCATGAGGTTATATTAAGAGTGATGGAATGCCTTTTACAGGCAAGTTCACAACATGCCATGACCACATCAGGAAACACTGTAGCAAGAATTCTCTTCACTGGAGCCACATACCCACAGAGGAAGTCTGTGCTGAGAAGGAGAAGCAGAGGGAAGTATTTTCTCTGGGGCCATTCCTCCACCCAGGCTGGAGTCTGCAGCCTTTTATCATGAACCAGGAGCCCATTTCTCAAATGCCACAGATTCCTATCAATACCCATGTAGCAGCTTCAAAGCTTGTGGGGAACTTCCTCACTTTTCAGTGCTTCCTGTCCTTTCTCATGTCATAACTCATGTAGAATATAACACACTGAACCTAAAAGGCCACTATTAGCCAGAGAACACCAGTCCAAGTGTCCCTACTGATGCCAAAATACTGGCTTTCTGTGCACCAATGCTGAACAGAAATATGGAGACAGAATTTTGGAGGAAAGAGAGAGTAGCTTTATTCTTTGCCAGGCAAAGAGGGAACACAGCAGGCTAGTGCCTCAAGCACTGTGACCCCTCCTCCTTCCCTGGGGAATAGGGAAAGGTTTTTATAGCCAGAGCTTGTGGTCTGGGGTAGGTGATAAGGCTCAAAGTAATGAAAGCCTTGCATTTATTTTTCTTTTCTTCTGTAAATTCACGGCCAAAGCTGGCATCAGGTGGCTCAGCAGCTGGGTCTGGTGTCCCTGAAGTTATCGGCCCATGACCTTCTTTCTGAAATGAGGAGTGCTACAAGGAAGTGTAGGGGGAGAAGAATGCCAAGTGCAGAGTATAAGTCATATGGAGTCAGAGAGTAATTAGCTTTGTGAAGGACAGGTCTAGCTACAAGTGTTTGTTAGTAGTAACAGCTAAAGTATAACCAAGGTTGCTTAACTCTTTCAGGCCTGTTCATGCTGTTTCCCCAACCTGTTCATTGTTTCCTTATTTTCCTTCTTTATCAGAAAAGAAAAGTCTCATTTCTATTTTTGCTGCAACAAATTCCCCACTGCTAGTTCTTTCCCTCCATTTCAATGGAGGAAGGGAAAGGGGTATCATTCTTGTCTGGCTGAGGACAAAACTTCAGTTTTGCTTCATTTGACAAACACCCGCTGTCTGGCCCAGGGGCCCATCTATCTCCTACTTCACTACCCAGGCATCCAAGGGCTGAGAGGATTATAAGTTGCACATCTGCCAAATATTAGCAGCTTAACAAGTTTGGGAGCTCTTGCTTCATATTCTTTGGTATAGTAACTCCAACCCTGTGAGGAAAAACTGCTCATTCACTCTCAGAACTATGTCCTTTCTTAGCCAAACCATTTTACCTTGCTCACACAAGGAAGTAGAGGTGTGAATTTGATTTTTCCCCATTGGAAAATAATATTTTTCTGTTACTATACTGATTAAAGTAGTAGATTCCATTGTGGGAATACCCAGTGCCCTGGAAAAATTACACAGAGAGAATGAAATAGAGAGAGAGAGAGAGATTAAGAGAGAGAGGCTGACTGACTTTGGAGGACTCTTGGAGGGTAATGAAGAGTCATTTATTTGTGTGCATGGTTCCAGGGGCTGGTTTAGTACTGGGGCTCCAGCAATGAAAGAACCTGCTTCTACCTCTATCTTCAAGGAGTTCATATTCCATTGGAGGTGGGGGATAAACAGAGACAGTTAAAAGGAAGTTTAAGTGGGGTTACTATAGTAGTAAGCACAAAACTATTGGATGGCAGAAAAGACATCTTATTTCCTTTGTCTAAAATAATATACAGTCTTCCTTGGTATCCGTGGGGTATTAGTTCCAGGACCCCTGTGGATACCAAAATCCAGGTATACCCAAGGCCATAAAATGGCATAGTACGCCCAGCCCTCCGCATCCCTGAGTTCACCATTCAACCAGTCGAAATTAGATCCGTGGTTTGTTGAATGCGTGGATGCATAACCCACAGGTACTGCGGACAAACCGCATTACCCTGCATACTTTAAAAAGTTACTTTGGGTTCTCTTTCTCGTCATGGACTTTGGGGACCTAAAAGCTTAAAAAAGATAAGGCTGGGCGCCTTTGAAGATGTTTACTGTCTGTGTGCAGTGAAGAGCCCCTTGAGTACAGCAACCCAGGACCTCAGCTAGTTGAGGAGACTACAACTGGGACCATGATTCATATGCCTCAGTCAACAGTTCCCCACCACAGCAGTGTCACCGCGAGATCTGTTCTCACATAACCTGCTCTAAGTTTGACATGTGTTAGAGCAACTCACATAGTGTGACAAGAGGGGAAAAGTGAAGGGAGGATTTTAGATATATTACCTCTGGGTTGGCATGAATTTCCAGTCACAAACGTAAGTGTAAAATTGTACCTTTTAAATTTTCTCTAATTTAATTTAGCTCTGAGGTCGTTTCAGCTAATGGTGGAGAACATAATTTTGTTCAATTTGGAGTAAGCTTAAACTCATTCAAATTCATTTAAAACACATTTAAACGCAGTCAATTCAGAATTTTAAAAGCTTTTCTGGGCTTATATTTAGCAGCAACATAATTCTTCCCCCTCCCTTCCTTCTGTCTGTGGTGGCCTCTGAGTTCAGAGGGGAGAGTAGAAGGTGCATGTGTATCGCCACCTCCAGGTGAGGGGCTGCTCCTAGTCACCCTCTGGAGCCCTGGACATCATTGAGATATAACTCACCTCTTCTGGTCCTCATTTTCATGCTGTAATTCCCAGTTCTCAAGTCTCAGGTCCACACATTCTGCATTTTCCTGATAAATATCTCAAGATAATATCCTATTAAAAAGCAATATAGACATAAATTTACTTACCATTGTGAGGACCCTTTGTCTTACAGGATCCCTCTCACTCCTTTATGAGCTCTAGACACCTTGAGAGACATCACCTATGAGGATGATGGGTGATGTCTTGCCTTACCTTGTGCTCTTATATTAGAAACTTCTTTTTTCTCCCATGCAGCCGGATGTTCATTGTATTGAAGCTCAACAAATTACTTAGTGCATAGGAGAGAACTAACGTGGCTACCATTAGAGAGTCAATAGAAAGTGTGGAAAATTAATAGTGTGGTGAGAGTATGGTAATTGTGTGCTAATCTCACTGCAAGTTATAATTATTTATTCAGCATATATATGTAACAACCAAACCAAAAGGAATGGGACATGCATTTAAAGGAATTACTCTGTAGCACAAGCATTCATAAATTTAAGCTGTATTACAAGAAATGTGTGCCTAGGCCTTTTAGTGACTGCTCTGGGTATTACCCTGCTTTGCTACTGGTAGTGGCTGCTGGACAGATAGAATCTGCTTTCAAATGTGCTTTCCTTCCCCTCGATCAAGGGTTTACAAACTTGTTTTGTAAAAGGCCAGACAGTAAATATTTTAGGCTTTGTAAAACATGCTGTCTCTGTCACATCAATTCAACTCTGCCTTTGTAACATAAAAGCAGCCATAGACAATACATAAAAAATTGAACATGACTCTGTTTCAATAAAACTTTATTTCCAAAAACAGGGGGCTGGCTTTGGCCCAGTGATCAACATTTGCAGACCTTTCCCTAGTTTTGAAAGCAGTCCTTTCCCAATTTTTGTCCTGCTGGAGCGAAATGATTAAGAAAGGTGTGGTTGGGGAAAATATACCCATTAACACCACCTCTCAATTCTCAAGGCCAGGCTGCATCTCTCTTGTTCCACTCTGTAACCCACATGTCTGTCATGATGTTCAGTACATAGGACGCATTTCAGTTCCTTAAAAAAAAGATGAACTTTTCCCTCCTACTTGACAAATGAGGACACATTTCCTGCCTCTTCTTGGCAAGTGTCTCTAGTCCAGGGCAAATCTGAGACATATGGACTACTTCTCATTAAAGAAGTAACAGACACTACTATTGACAGCAAGAACATTCTCTTTGAAACAGACCAGATTCTAAATGTGACACATTCAAATGCTGAACTTGAGTCTTTTCTAAGGTTGACATTTTTCAAATATGTGTTCTTTATAGATAATTTAAAATATTTAGCACCTAAGAATTGTTGTGAATAGTATTGTTCTGAATAGTAATGTTGCTTGCTAATTGTATGTTGCCATTTGGCTGCTTCTTTTGAGGGGGACTAAATGATGTCAACCATTGTTTCATTAACCCTAAAGGATGGAGCACCTCTAAATTATATTTCCCAGCTTTTGTTCCTCCAAATTACCATTATTCTTGTTAGCACGTTAGAGAGCATGCAAAAATATATTTCTGGTACGTGTATTCATCCTAAAGATATACCTATTTGTAGATGAAATTGCAAACAATTGGTTTGTTGTCATAGTTAGTTTTCAGTGGCGCTCACAGAGCTAGAAGATTGCAAGAGATTTCAATGCCAGCATTTTATTCATGACACACACTGACACTTTCCACTTGGGGCAAGATGAAAAGTCCCTTATTTTCTTCATTGTGATCCAAATTAAAGCAAAGTTTAATTAAAGTTTCATTACAGAAAGATCTTTTGTAGTTCTGGGAAGCGTCTTTTTCTTTGAGCCAAATATGTTTTAGAATGACATGCTTTCATCTCAAGTTTTTAATGTTTTGCTGAGGGAAGAAAGGGAATACATACACCATTAATGAGGTGCGATGTGGCTTAACCAAGAGTATAAAGCACCAGGTGTTCTAACAGTTCTGATATAGGCTGAGTATACTGCAGAGCAGCACTCGTAAGCTTTCCCAACTGGCAGTCTCTTCACATGTTGCCACCTGCGTCACCTCTAATAGGGTGCTACTCCCCTAATCAGGCTTCCCATTGCATTCTCATCACTTTAAATGTTGTTCTTTCACATAAACCTTTCTGATGCCAAATTTCTTCCCCTCTTCTTTTTATTTGCTTCACTATCTGCTTAGAAATCCCTCCTTCATCATCTGCAAACAAATACACCCTGCTAGTTATTCTCCTTGGAAACATTCTATAACTCTTCTTCTCATTTTCAGTATTTTACAGATGCATTAATTTATTATACTATTTGGCCTTTGATATTATTACTTGCAAATGAATTTCAGCATTTTTGCCTATAATTTGGGTGGGTTATATGAAAGGGGCACATAATGGGACATGAGAGTACAAATAAAATGTACACGTTTCCTTAGCTCACATTTCCCTGGAAAATAGACTCTGAGACAAAAAAAAGTGCTTGCAGGAAGATTATTGGAGAATGTCCTAGAGAACAGCACCTATGAGAGCATAAGGGAGCCAGGATTGGGCAGAAGGAGAAGTTAAACTGCAATACAACTTCAGCTGAGAATTTAGACAATCCACAGAGAGCTCAGGCACTATGCTGACCCCTTACAGATATACCTTACTTAACCAGCCATCAAATGCAGGAGGGCATTCCTTTGGGCACCGGAGTTCTCTCTGGATGAGAGAAAGTCCTAGCACTCTCCTCCTTACTTGAGGACCTTACCAACCTCAGAATCTGTCCCTTTACTACCTCTTGGCCAGTAGGTTTATAACTTGGGTTGAGTCACTGCATAATCCAGCAATGGTCACATGAGTCTAGTAAGAAAAGAAGGGGACAGTTCTCCAAAGGAGCTGTAAGAAGTAGTTGGCATGGACTGGAAAGGACCAAAGTCTGAGAGTTCCTGGCTAAGGATAGCATACTGTAAGAGTGGAAAGAGAAGAGTTTATATTGGAACACTTTCCTGAGATACACAGCATTGAAATATCCTGGGAAAGATCCCAGGAGATGGGTGAAATAATGACTAGGATGGTTCCTAAAAGCATGGAGAAATGATGGCCCACAGTAAGTGCCACTGAAATGTCAGGATTGTCTTGACATATGGTAGAGAAAGAAATGGAAAGACTCAAGATGGTGGGCATACTAGGGTATATGTGGTATATAAAGCTAGAAGACCCACCAGGTGGTTGCGTCCCATGGAAAGGCTATAAGGAATGTACTTGTGAGAGAATCACAAACATCAGTAGAAAGCTGAATGGTGGCTCTCTTCTGTTAACCAGGTCTGGTGGTAGGAAAAGGCATTAGGGAACAGATAGGTATTACAGAACCCTGAAACAATAAAGGCCAAATGGCAATTCTTAGATGCAGGAAACCACATGGATACAATTATCTTAATGAGTTGCAGGGTTGGAGTGACAAGAGGGCCTGACTTGTAGACGGTTATGTGGATGTAATAAAGTATTCCTAGAGGCAAAATATTTGTGTAGCCAACATGGGTACTACTTACCCTGAGCCATCAGAAGAAAGCAAAGATGGACGTTGCAGAGGCTGAGTGCTCTTGCCCTAATAAAGAATCATGATCCTTCCTCCAGTTTCTGAATCAAACTGGTTTTCAGACAGGCAACCTGAGAAATGATGCTGCAACATTACAGAAAGTATACACAGTGGTGATCCCTTTAATCCTTTCTTTAAAAATCTACATTAATTTACTCGGGTAGCTGTACACAGAGGAAAGGGAAATACCCAAGCTTGTCTAGGAGTGTTGGGCTTAGTGTCCAAGTTGACATTAATACCCTCAGAAGCAAAGTGTCATCATGACTCCCCACTTATAGTGGAGCCCATTTAGGGACCAAGTAATAAAAGGAGTCTTGACCAACATTTCGCTTACAGTGGGCCCACTGGGTCAGCTAACCAACTCAGTGGTCAGTTCCCTGGTTTGAATGTTCAGTTGGGTTGACACATGTCATAATAGGCTTAACCCCCAAATTGAGTCTTTGGCCTGTGGTTTATGAGCTTTCATTCTGGGGAAGCCCAAATAGAAGCCTCTGAAACTACATCCCCTCCTCCTGTCAAAATAGTAAATCAAACAAGTATCCCAGAGTGGGGGAGTAGATGAAAATAGCGCTATCCGTAAGGATCTAAAGCAGTGTTGTCTGATAGAGCTTTCTGTAATGATGGAAATGGTTACAAAGCACTTAAAATATGGCTGGTGTGACTGAGGAGATGGATGTGTAATTTTATTTCACTTTTATTTAATACATAAATATTTAAATCTAAATAGCTGCATGTACCTAGTGGCTACCTTAGTAGATAACATAGATCTAAAGGGTGGAGGTCCCCATCTTGTTTCCATTTAATTCACTGGTTTGGCCTCTGCAGAAACCTGTTGAATGCTAAAAGATGGTAGCAGGCTACTAAAAACTCAACTAAGTAGTATCCTTAACTGCAGCTTCTGTTCTGGATGTATTTTTCTAGAGCCATTAACATGGCCTCAGGTCCAAAGTCTGAGGCTGATAATTTGGTGAATACTTTTATCTATTCTAATCAGAATGTAGGATTAGAATTTCTGTTCACATGGAAGAGGCAACAATTTGCTCCAGTGCTGTGTTAACTCTCCTGGTCTCTCCCATAACATAATCCAAAGAGATTGGGACCATCTGGATAGCCTGCAGAGCGCATTGATCTAATACATCGATGGTATACATGATAAATCTGCCTCCAGTGAATCCTTCCTAAGAGTTGCTATCAGCGAGTCTAAAAAAAATGCTGTTGTCTTTTTACTAGTAAATGTTTACATGAATGCCAAATTTGGTCTAAGACTTCATTTCCTTGTATTTCTCCACTTGGCATCAGAGTTCTAGGAGAAGAGGCCTGTAGCATTTACTCATCTCTTGAGACTGAAGAATTCAGTATCTGCCGAAATGTGAACAAACTGGCTTTGGTCAGTTCTCAACAATCTGATTATATGTAGGCTGGTTGGGTGTGCTACTTCAATGAGAAATTGTATCTCCACTTCTGGAATATTTTTTATAAAAGCCAAGACTGGTAATTTAGAATCGGAGCACTCTTGCTTTGGATATTGATTAATTTGTACTATTCAATGCTTTTTTAGGTTTACCCATTTGACATCAGAACCTTTTTTTGGTTATTAACATAATTACTTTATACTTTATTATAAGCTCTAAATATAAAGATTATATGTTTAACATTTAGTGATTCCATAATCATATTTTCTAATATGAATAAATCTTCCCTTCCAGTGTATTTCAGAATCTTCCCTTCTTTGGTGACATCCTTGGACATTTCCTTGGGTGACAGATCTCATTCACTTAGTGTAATATTGAGATCCCAACCAATAGAGTCTATATGCGTATCAATGTTCTTTATATTCCCAATCTTTAGTCCTTGGGTCAGTAGTGATTCCATTTGCTAGTTCACAGTTTGTGTGTTAAATTTAGTATTTGATTGAACTGTAAGGTAAGGTTACTTTTTCATGCTTCATCTGCATTCAATCTATGTAAAACCTTAGTAGTATCTCTTGGTTTTGTTATACTCAAAATCCTTTAAAACTTTGTATTTTTAGGACTGTTTATACTAACCAGTTTCTCTAAAATGACCTTGTGAAGCCCATTGCTATGTAGGCATTCTGTGACTAAGATTCCATTACAGAATGGGGCTGCTGGATGGCTGAAGTTTGAGCAGACTCAGCTGGTTGTTACAGCTGTGGGTCGCAGCGTGCTACATCAGACCAAATGTTCAGTTTGTAGACACTGCTGAAATCTTTCACTGACAGAAGTCCCATTGACTTTGAACAAAACATATCCAAGTGTCTCTTCAATGAGCATGCTAGAGAGATGAACAAAAACTCAGCACCTGACATTTCTGTGCTTGTAGAAAGTGGAGTTATAACTAAAGTTTAAATTGGAAGGTTAAAGCTTGTGCACAAATGTAGTGGTCATATAAGACTACAGTCTTTCTTTTCAGATGCTTCAGGCTACTCAATATATGTGTAGAATAGAATGGGGATTAATCAGCTAGAATGAAATATTATTGCTGTATAGTTTCAAACAAGCTTGTCTGAAGTCCCCAAACCAAATATTGTTCAAATGATGCAGCAATTGTCTCTTCTCAGTACATGAATTCGAAGGTGTTTTTAATAGCCATTTTAATAAATGTACTTGAAAAAGACACCTGTAAAGAGAAAGTTTATGTATCAAGTCCAATTTTACTGATTCGTTCTAAGTGTAAAGTTAGAGAATGATTCTGAAAGCAGTCTTCTAGAATTGTAGGACTAAAAGTGAAGGGGCAGGCAGTAATGCAAACAAGGCAATGGTAGTCTTTTTACTTCTCTTACATTCTTAACTGTTGTTCTTTTGGGTAGCACAGCATCTTTTTCATTGCATCTATTTTGTTACCACCATCAAAAAGAGGAGAAAATGTGAACTGAGAAATCTTAGAAATAGTATCAGGATGGGTAGAGTAGCTTACATTTTTCCAGATGGAAATGTTAAAGGAAACAAACATCTTTCTACCATTCTCCTTGTCTGTGCTGTTATTGGGACCTTATTGTCATAGTTTCATATTCAACCTACATGTTTGTGATTCTCAAGTCAATATCTTAGCCATGTTTTTGCTATTAACTGATACCCCTTCACAATCTCAATTTCAAGTACCCACTGTCTCATGAACATGCTCCATATTTCTGTCACTCTTTCTCTTTCTCTGGTACCATAACTCTAACAATCCTTCTACCTTGCCAGTCCTGACAACCCATGATCCTATCATCTTTCCATCTCCCATGCCGATCTCATTTTCTGTCTTTCCTATATAGCCAACTTGAATTCAATCATTTTAACTACTTCCTTGCAAACATCCACAATTCCATTTTCTATATTTTTTTCATCATAATCTCTTAGCAAACATCAACCCTAAATAAATAAACTGTACTTGTACACCTAAGCATGACTGAAGAACCATGTTGCCTGGTTTCACTTTAAATCCATGATCATTAACTCAAAAGTTAATCCTTAATAATGCCCAGCAGTCATATTTTCCATAGTCCATTCACTCACCTACTATCCTAGACAAATAATTCTTACAATTTCCTCTCACCTCAAATCTCTAACTCTTCCCCCTCTATTCTTACTCACAGTTGCGGATCTCATTTTCTATTTCATTAAGAAGGAATCAGTTGAAAGAGAACATTCATAAATTCTATCCTCACTTCTATACTTTCCTACCAGAATCTGCATCTACCTATTCTACCTTTCCTCATACTACTGTAGACTGAATAGCTTTTCTCTTATCTAATGCCAGGCACTCCACTTGGACTCACATTCACCTCTTTCTCTTTCTCCTTTCTCTGTCTCTCTACACCCATCATTCTTTCCACATATGAGCAAACCATTATTTCTCTCATCTTTAAAATCTTTTCTTGACCTCACTTGAGCAAGTAGAATTCACTTAAAGGTGGAACTCCCCCCACCCCCACTTCATCTATCACTCCATTTCTCTGCTTCTCTTTACAAAAATTTAAAAATTAATTTAAAAAACTCATTGAAACAGTTCTCTATGCTAAGCCTCTCTAATTCTCCTTTTCCATTGATCTCTTAAGTCCAGTCTGGTCTGGCTTTCCCCCGCATCTGTTGAATAGAAATGCTCTTGCATTTAATAAAGTTTATCACTCTGTCCTCCTTGACAGACTTTCTTTTGGATTCTAGGCAACCCATGCTCTTGGATTTCCTTTCCCCCCACTAGCCCCTTTCTCCTGGTATCATTTTGAGCTTTCTGTGTTGCACACTGAATGCCTTTTCTCTCTTCACAAATATGCCCTACCTGCTCAATTCCAACTCAGTTAATTGCCAGTCCTTCTTTTTGGTTGCTCAGGCCAAAAATGATGCTTGAATCCTATCTTGCTTTTACTCTCCATGTGTATTTCCTTAGCAAATCCTACCTATCACTTCTGACTTCAGAATATACCCATAATCTATCTTCCTATTGATCTGAACCATCATCACCTCTTGCCTGTATTATTACAACAGCCTCCTACCTGATTTCATCCTGCTCTCCATCCTGTCTTTTCTCAACACAGTGACAAGTATGTCTTTTAAAGTGAAAGTCAATCATTTTTCTGCTCAAAACCATCCAATCTAAACCAAAACTCCCTGCATGATCTGCATCTCCTAGTTTTTGTTCCACTTTTCTGCAGCTACATTATCCTTCTTACTGTTCCTTGAATATACTAGATACCTTCCTGCTCCAGGACCTTTGCACTGACTGTTTCCCCTGGCTGCCTCTCCATGTACCTATGTAGCTTTCCCCTTCAACTCTTTAAGTCTTTGCTCAGAAGTCATCTTCTCAGTGAGACTACCCTGACCACTCCCTCTTTAACACCTCAAACTTCTTCCGCCACCCAACATTGGTAACCTTGACCAACTTTTCTTTCTTCTGAATGTGTGTATGATCTTCTATTTTACTCATTTATTATGTCTGTTTTCTATCTCCACCTGTTAATAGGTAAGTTCCATGAAAGCAAGGATTTTTGTCTGCTTAGATCTTTAACATCTAGATTGTTGCCTAGAGCATGGTATACACTCAGCAAGTAATTATTAAATGAATTAATGAATGAGATCCAGAGTCTTTCCCCCAAATATCTATTGATCAAATGTAGTTATCTTGCCAGGTCCCTTATCTACACATAACTGCACAAAACTCCTGTCTACTCAGTAATCCAAGAGAGTAGCCCTTTCCCTCATTGAGTTTAAAACACCTGCAAAGTAATACACATCATAAAATGTTTACTTACAGACAAAGTGAGAGAGTGGCATGGACATACATACACTACCAAATGTAAAATAGATAGCTAGTGGGAAGCAGCCGCATAGCACAGGGAGATCAGCTTGGTGCTTTGTGACCACCTGGATGGGTGGGATAGGGAGGGTGGGAGGGAGGGAGATGCAAGAGGGAGGAGATATGGGAACATATGTATATGTATAACTGATTCACTTTGTTATAAATCAGAAACTAACACACCATTGTAAAGCAATTATACTCCAATAAAGATGTAAAAAAAATGTTTACTTACAACAAATGTTTTGCAGACATCTGATATAGCACTTATTACTTTAAACTCTAATTATGTATATTTAATTTTTAATTTTTATTTCTGAATTATTTAACCCAAAAATGTTATGACAAATTCTCATGTATTCTTCCCACAGGTTTAAGAGATGTTATCATTTTGACATTTTTGTTTCATAAAATGGTAGTCTCATCTATATTTCTACATTCCCATTTCTATCCTCTCTCTCCCCAGTGATAACTACTGTCCTAAATTTAGAGAGTTTTATACTCAAACAGGATTCTATACTCCATATATGTAGACATAAAAATATATAGTATTTGTTTACAGTTACAATTTTTCTTAAATACTATCATACTGTACATAGTCTTTGATGAATTAACTCTGTTATTTTAGTGTTGTGTTTTGGGTTTATCCATATTGATATGTTTTAATTACTTTAAGGTATTCCCCTTGATGAATCAGCAGTAGTTTATTCACTAATTCCTCTGTCAGTAACAACTGTGTTCTTTCCAATTTTCACTTAAACATGTGCTAAAATGATCATCCTTACACTTGATTCATTGTGTACTTTTGTTGGATTTTCCATATTGAATATATCTACAAGTGGAATTGCTGAGTACTGTGGTTTGTACATCTTTACTTCAGTAGGTATTGTCAAATTTCTCTCAGACGTAGCTGTACCTTCTAGTTAGCAATCAGCACATTCAGTTTTGCCAATTGGATCAATATGAAATGGTATTTGCTTGTTTTAATTTGTACTGTGAATCAGTAAGGATGAGCAACTCTTCATGTGGTTATTGGCATATCCAGGTTTCTTCTATAAATTACCTTTTCATATAATTCCCACTTTTCTATTGGATTCTTTATGGTGATTTATAGGATTTGTTTATATATTCTGTATGCTAGCTCTAAGTCAATTAGGTTGAAAATAACTTTTCCCAGTCTATGACTTATCTTTATACTTGGTTCATAGTGTCTTTTGTCATGAAGAGTTTTTTAATTTTAACTTTTTGTGTCAAATGATAGTCTTTTCTATGGATTTGTGCTTTGTCTTGTTTAAGAAATCTTTTTCTTTACTGATATAAGAAATATATTTTCCTCTAAAAGTTTTGCTTGTTAGCATTAAGCTTTTAACCCCTCTGATATTTTTGTTTATGTATTTGTAGAGTGAAATATGGTTATGGCTTTATATTATTCCAGCATCACTTACTTAACTGTCCATTCTTTCCAAAGTGATTTGTGATACCACTTCCTTCGTATATCACTTTCGATACATGTGTGTCTTTTTCTTGGCTCTTAATTCAGTTCCATCTCAGTTTTCCATGTCCCACTGAGTTGACTGGTATAGATTTATGATTTTAAATATGAGGCGTGGTCCTCCATGCTTTTCCTTCTTAAAAATTATCTTCGCCATTCCATTTACTCTTTGATTCACTCTGATCTGACTTCTTTGGCTATCATTTTATTTAACATATTTTTATAGCGATCATCAAGAAACCCCTAATAGGTAATATGGATGCTTTATACATTTTTTAAATTGCATTCCTAAGCAACATTGAATATAAGTTAACTTCTCTCTTCTTTTTAAAAAACTCTTGGCAGGTGTTCAAGGCCTTCTACCATTGGTGTCCAAACTTCTGGTCTGTCTTCATCTCCTGCCTTCTCTGGCACCCCACTCACATTGCAGCCCTAATACTGCTGTCACAACATACTTTTGTGCATTTGTTCCTTTGTGATCTTTTTCTTTGTCTGAAACAGAGTTCCCCATCCAGCCTAGGGAAAACACATTTTCAAAATGGGCACAGTGAATGCTTCCCAAAAGGTCTTCAAAATGAATTTTAAAGTAAAAACAAAAATAAATAACAAAATTGTATCATAGCTAGTTACAAAAGCATTCATTTCTTTCCTTGGGAGGTTGTGAACAACTTGACAGCAAGAACCACATATTTTTGCTTTGATTTTCTTAACCTAATACACAGTACACACAAGCATTCTTTCATTTATTTATTCATACAACAATTGCTTACTGAGATCTTCTGTGTACCAAATAGTTTTCTATGCACTTGAGATACATCAATGTACAAAATAGACAAAATTCTGGTTCACAATCGGGAAAAGCTGAATTATATAATCTATACCATATGCTAAATGTATTTTTCCTACCTTCTTTACATGTGAAGAGTGGTGTCTATAGTTACAAAGCAATTACCACTGAAAATGTTTTAAGAGCTTTTTCACACCAGCAGTAGTTCTGAAGTTAAATTTAGAAAAATTCAGCCTCAAAAGAAGTAGATAAACACAAGAGTTAATAGAGAGAAATTGTAAGGGCATTGAGAAACTCAGTTGAGTGTAAACTTGCTTCCTATAGCAAGTACATGTGTATTTTGAATCTGCCCTTCTTGTGTCTACTTTTATGGCCCACTGATCAGCCTAATAATATTCAAATGAAAAATGGGTGAAACCAAAGTCATCAGATGTGTGTTTACATTTGTAAGCTCAGAAAGGAATATGCTTTAAACAATGATAGGGCTATGGCCTAAAATTGCTTTTCTTTGTCCTAAACTTAACTTTGAAAATAACTTTGGGACCAAAAAAAATCAAACTGTACTTTATAAAAATTTTTTTTGTTTGTTTATTAAAACTAACAATTGTTTGGTCAAGCAATGTCTGAAAATATCTTTATCTCTTCCATTCAGTAATTGCTGGACCAGGAAAGACCTTCACACAGGTCACATTATTGCTTAATTAATTTAGCATTAAAGCGTGACAGGGTGTGTTTTAGTGTCTATTAATGCTCACCTTGGGTTCCTTCAACTGCTTGAGTCATGTATTAATAACCCAGTAAAGCATGCCCTAGAGTCACCTAGTGTCATTATAAAATGGTTATTTAATTTGGAATTTTATTTTTAAACCTTATTTGCCGATGAATTTATACTCTCTATTCTTCTTCTGTATGAAATAGTTTCTTCCCAGTTAGAATTTTCAAAGTAATTTGCCATTTGAGGGGTGAAAAGTCAGCAGGACAATTTAGCTTCCCTATTGTGAGTGTGTTATATATTTATAAACTTGCTACATAAATACAAACAGAACAATAAAGGAAGGCTTTGTCTACTACATATGTGTTTTTAGAAAACTTGTCTGATGTGTAGAGGAATAATTTTCCATTCAGTAGAACTGGATTTTCTGTCACCAATAAATAACATTTGGTGACCCTTTGTTATCCCTCACCTCAATGATATACATGTAAATGATCGGTTGGCTAGCTCTTCCCTTCTTCTCTCTACAGTGTTACTTTTGATTGATTAATGAACTATGGTATAACCTATATAATGAAATGAAACCATATGAGGGGGCATTGGATATCTCAAAATACCCCAAGGCCCCCATATCCTAATTATCATCCCTTGTTAGAAGCAGCAGCAACCTCTTGCCCTCCACCCCTCCTCCACATTGCTTAGGCTGTCTTTTTTGTGCCTGGAGCCCTTGGATTGACCTTACCCCGGGTTATCACCTTTGAAGAGGAAACCAATACTTCTCAGTATTTGTCCTCATTGCCACCAGTCCTCATTGCTTCCAGACCTATATCAAAAGTCAGATCACACAGAATGCTCAAAGAGATTGTAATTATAATGCCAATTACAAGGTCAAGCTTGGGAGAAGATGGCTTGCACATCAAAACAGTTGCGAGATTTCTTTTCTGCATATCAGTAAAAATTTGGAAAAAGTATGTGAGAAGTGTTGCTGAAGGGGTCAGGTGAGGGAAGGAGGAACATGATTTCTATGTCTGAAGTTTTTGGAAAGTACACGTAAAATAGATTATGGAATCAGTAGCCTGGCTTGAGTGTGTGGAATTGGTTTGCATGGAAGGTGCCTGAGTGAAGATTTCTATCACAACCCCTTTTAACTCATGTGGTGGACATATACAGAGGACATGTGGGTCTGGAACAAGGACAGTGATTATTGTGGGTTTAATTAAGTAACACCTTCCATTGCAGCTGTTATTGCATATATGTGCAAATCAGCTCAGGTATTGGCAACTGTTAGGCAGCTATTGAGCTGACAAATGCTTTTTGTTTTCTTTATTATGTCAATAAGCAAAGAGCATCAGAAGCCATTTGCTTTTACCTGACAGACAGCTATTTACCTTCATCAACTTGCATCCAGGCTGCAACAAACATACTGATACGTTTATAAGACTTAGAGAGTAGTGAGTATTCTAGAAGTCATAAAACATGACTGCCAGAGACCAGAAAATAAATTCTATGAAAATATAGAGTTCTGGAACCTCAGTGATGTTTCTGGACTCTACTCATGTCAAAATAACCTTTTCAAACTGAAAGTTAGTTGCTATATCTTACACCACCTACCTGTAAAACAAACACAAAAAGAATGCTTGGTAGACCTCTTTGATGTTTGGGAACAGCTTAAACTTGATAGATGATCAGAGTTTGAAAAGACTTCCTGCTGGTCAGGGCTGCAAGGCAGCAACAAGGGCACCATCTCCTCTGAACCAGGGTACTCGGTGCAGGAGTGTTGGTAGCAGCTTAAGAAACTGTCTGAACTCGTGGAAAGACACAACAGTAGAACTAGGAAGACCCTAGGATTTTGTAGCAAAGCCATGCCTCTTCACCTAGTAGCTCTTTTCCTTTTGAGAAAGGTTCCTGGTTTTACCCTGGACACACGTATATACTGAATACCTGGTCATCAGGCAACAGCTGACCATGTAACCTGAGGTGTCCATTTTGAACTTCTCAAGAAGCTATAAAGTCAGAAGGCTGGCATCACTTTATTATTAATTATAGGTGATAAATATATAGAGCTGGATAGATAGATAGATAGATAGATAGATAGATAGATAGATAGATAGATAGATAGATAGATAGATAGTTATAGAAAGCACAAATAGGTAATGTGAGCACTCCCACTAGACACAGTTCTCTCATATTACCATTCCTGCTCCAGTCAACACCTATGGCTTCACGGGCAGTTTCACTGACATGAAGGGGATGTCATTTAAACCTGGGTAACAGAATATGTTGTAATGTACGCTGACATCAGCCAGAGGTAGGTTTTTGTGACCTTTGTAGCTCTGGAGTTCTGAAGAACACTGGATAGTGTCCACTCTCTTTGGTCATAATTCCAAATGGCACATCTCACTGTCTACTTTGTTTGTCAAAGAGATGTCTAAAGCTGTCAATCTCCACTGATACAGAAGCAGCAGCTAATTGTGTAATTGTGGAAGGAATAAGATTTTAGGTGAGGGAGATGCTGATGTTTTGTGACAAAGAATATTCAGTAAGAGTTGTTTGGATGAACTTCTGAGAGTTTGAAAATATGTTTTCCATGTGAGTGACCATAATGAGGCTCTGGTGTGGAACATACTTTCAACACTCAGGTAGATAATGTGACCTACTGTATGGATGTCAGTCAGCCTCCTTCCCTGGCATGGAAGCCACCTCAGTGCTTTTCCATAGGGGTCATGAGCAATGTGGTCATTGAATGAGAAATAAAATTTTGCATGAGCTTTCCAGTAGATATTTACTGTCACCAAGGCTAACCTAATTACCATCACTCATAGGGAACCAAGTTGCTAGCAACAGAGACAAATATGGGATATGGTTCCATACCTTACTGAGTCAGCAGCCCTATAATGAGAGTTCAAATATATCCTTCTTATTCTGTAATAGATGACTATCTGTATTTAGATTCCCTTTCCTTGTCTACCATGATTTTCTGCCAAGGACCCTACCTGTGGATTCATTAAATGCCTTGTTCATCATCATATATGAAGTCTCTGGCATTATGAAAAGATGATAGGTCTATTGAAGCCTTAATTTCTGCGATTGCTGGAGGTCATTGTGAGACTGGGATATGTCCTATAGAATCTGGTATAGAACAAGCCAGTGGCTACTATTTTGTGATCATTCTCCCATGGCTAAAAACATGGGTCTGGGCAATAAGGAGACAGAAGTGAGAGTGGCTTCTTCACTTTTGCAGCCTGTGATCAACTTCCCCAATTTTTGCTCCACGTGAACTTTCCCCTAAATTCTATGAATTTAGAGGTATTAGGACTCAGTGTATTAATGCTTTTACCAGAGGACGTAAAAATTGTTCCATTGAATTAGAAGCTGAAGCTGCTCTTGGCCATTATAGGTACCTCATGTTCCTGAATAAATCAGCAAAAAGGAGGGTGCTTATGCTTACTGGGGTTATTTTTCCTAGTTATTAAGAGAAATAGGATTGCTGCTAAGCAATGGTAACAAAGAGGAATATCCCCTTGGGACGGGGACTGCCTCTTCTTTTTTTTTTAAATTTAATTAATGTTTTTTATATAACACATTCTTATTAGTTATCTATTTTATACATATTATGTATATATGTCATTCCCAATCTCCCAATTCATCCCACCCCACCCCTGGCTTTGCCCCCTTGGTGTTCATACATTTGTTCTCTACATCTGTGTCTCAACTTCTGCCCTGCAAACCAGTTCATCTGTACCATTTTTCTAGGTTCCACGTACATGCATTAATATATGATATTTGTTTTTCTCTTTCTGACTTACTTCACTCTGTATGACAGCCTCTAGATCCATCCATGTCTCTACAAATGACCCAATTTCATTCCTTTTTATGGCTGAGTAATATTCCATTGTATATATGTACCACAACTTCTTCATCCATTCATCTGTCAATGGGCATTTAGGTTGCTAGATGCCCATTGACAGATGACCTGGCTATTGTAAATAGTGCTGCAATGAACATTAGGGTGCATGTGTCTTTTTGAATTATGATTTTCTCAGGGTATATGCCCAGTAGTGGGATTGCTGGGTCATATGGTAATTCTATTTTTAGTTTTTTAAGGAACCTCCATACTGTTCTCCATAATGGCTGTATCAATTTACATTCCCACCAACAGTGCAAGAGGGTTCCCTTTTCTCCACACACTCTCCAGCATTTGTTGTTTGTAGATTTTTTGATGATGCCCATGGGACTGCCTCTTCTATAGAAGATTATATAATATCTACTCAGGCATACTGCTTTTGAGTGAAGTTTTGCAAAGAACCAGGCAAATAACCCTGAATCAGCTGAGGTGCTACTGAAGGAAGACAAATGGAGTATAGACTGGATAGTGGAAGAAGGAACTTACTAGTGCCAGGTATAGGGTCATAACAATTTCAGAAACAAAGATTGTTTTCTTTACTGATGTGTTCCCTTGCTCTTATGTAGGGTATATTAGAGATGATTAATATCACAGTTTAGCTCTCAGCTTACAGTCCATCATTATATAGTGATAGAACTAGAGGAAGAATGTTGGATACATTAACTGATAAGATTTTTGATTGTTCCTCTATGGGGAAAGGAAGAGTAAGTATATTTGTGTTAAGCAGTAGCATGTTGTTGTTATTGGGATTTTCAAGACTAGAAAGGGGAATATATGAATGTTGACAAAGCCAAAGCATGGACTATATAGTTGCTCAGAACCATCTGACTACGCTTCCTATGTTTGGTACCCTTCCTGCCCTATAAGTACCACCTGCCAAAGTGTGAAGCTTGAGAACTCTCTTTCCCAGCTTCCTTGGGCACTGTAACCAAAGCCCTATCTAGCCTTACTATTAACTACTAATTAGCTATTATTAACTATTAACTGTTAAATTAACTATTTTTAACACTTAATATTTAATATATGGTACTGGAAATTTCTAACATGGCTCAACTGTGCTAAGAAAAGTCAAACAAATGGTTGGCTTTTATTTGAGCCTTAGGGAAGAGCAGACTTCCTAGGGGTGAGTAAGGTGGGAGGCCCCAAGGGGAACTTAAAACTCACAGGGAAGAAAGACATGGTCACATCACCTGGGTCCTTCTTGGCTACAGAGGTTCTTTTCCTGGCTCACACATGGCAGAACCTGAACTGTAAAAGAGCGTTGTTCAGTTATGCTTTCTCTTAAAAATAAGACAAAACTTCTCTGTCAGATGCTTTTCGCAAAATAAAAATTCTATTTCAGATGTAAGAATATACTGTTATTAATAGACACAGACATCTCCAAGTTGATCTAAGTCCTATAGCTAGAATTAAATTGAGGAATTTTTCCTCTCAAAGATATTTTGCTTGCAGAAGCGTTTCCAAAGCTGCTCTTTTTATATCTGGAAGAGACCAAGGAGTGTGAATAAGTAAGTGCTCATTTTTGAGTTATGCCAGGAACTGATCTAGCATTTTAGATTCCTGTGCAAAATAATTTCACACGCTCTTGAATGTGACATGAACATGAATGCGACAAATCCCTTTATTATTACTCTGTCTTCACTTGCTTGACATGGTTTTTCAAATTGTTTAGGAAACAAATGCAAAAATATTCCAGAATACTGTAAGAGTTTTGCACTCTCTTTAAGGTTGATGCCACTTTATTCATTTTGAAAACTGTGTTTGCAATGGCTAATATTCAAATATTTGTTATTATCTTGGATTTACATTAGAATATATGCATTTTTCCAGAAAAAAATGATTTTGGCATTATTCACTTAACAGTCTAAAATACCATCCTGCAATAGAATTTTGCAGCGTAAGTCATTTCTCAGAGGTTCCTAATTTCAGAGTTGAAGGTAAGCCAAATTTTTTTTCCGCGCATAAAGGCTTTTCAGGATTAATCACAGAGAAGATAATAACAATACCAATAGACTACCAGAGTGAAAATTGGACTTGGTCTGTCTTTGGACATTAAGAGGGCAGTGTGAGTATGCTGGGTCCTTGGTGGTTTGGGAAGAGTCATGTGAATGAGAGGATACCAAACTAAATTGTAAGTAAATCTGCTATTTTTCCAAGCATGTAGGAAATGCAAAAAGTGAAATTTAAGTCTTCATTCTTGTTAGATTAAAACTATTTTTCTTAAAGGAGGTTTCTCTCTCCCTCTCCCTCTTCCTCTCCCTCTCTCTGTCTCTCTCTCTCTTCTCTCCCTGTTTCTGGGTCTTTCTAACTCCTCTGGAAAACTCAAGTTTGAAGTTAGGTTTGAATTGAGCCTGAGAAATTTCTGGCTTTGAATCATTTGGCTTAGAAAGAATATTCCCATTCAGCCCTTGGATCATAGAAATCCTGCTGGACCAAAACAAACACCACTGCCGCCTACACACTTATGTTCCCCTCTTAGGGGCCTGACTTTCTAGTTCACAAAGGTCAAGAGCAAGCATCATTAAAATGGGCGTGCTGGGAAGGGGTAAACATCCATTTTGCAGTAACTTATGATTTAATCTAGCAGGGTAAGTGCAAGTAGCTTGGCCTTACTTTACCTCCTTTTGTTATGAATAGCACCCCTTGATAAACACAAATTTTCTTTTTACTTAATCACAGCCCATTATAAGTCCATATGGGAGTCTTTTCAATGCTACATGCCAGTAATGTTGGTTTAAATGCCTGTAAAGTTTCCCTAGCTAATTACACTTCTATTATGTCATCACATAGACTGCCTGGGAAGAATGTTTAGAGAACTGAAACAGGGGGAAGGGTAGGCAAGTTCTCAAGAGCATTTCATCATGAATATAACTCTCTGTAACAGACTAAATATTGAGGATAATATGGGAACTAACACACACATCTTTGCAATAAATTGTTTTTTTCTCTCTGGTACGTTTTTCGTAACTCCTGTGTCTGTTCAAGCATCCGTTCCCCATGTGTTGGAGGTGTCTCCATGTTTATTAGTCAGACTGGGTCAGCTGCAATTTGCAGTGTTTACTTTCACAATAGCTATGTGCACTATATATTTCTTGAAGGGGAACTAGCGCAATGCTTCCCCTTTGCCTTCAATCACTAGCAGATGCAGAACCGTCAGATCATTTCCTTTTAACTGACCTAAGGGACTAAAGGAATTCAGAGGAATTCTAAACCAAGTGGTTCCTCTGTGTTGCCTGATTTCACTTCTTGAACCTAAGGCTGAGAGTCTGGGTAACATGATCTGACTTCCTTCTGAAGTATTCATTTCCTTTCCTTTGTTTTTCTTTTGAGCGTCAAACTTTGTAAACTCATTTACCTTTAGACATTCATGCTATGTGTGAGTTGGTGTTGGAAGAAGTACAACATTGAAAACTAATCTTGAGCTTTCTATTAATGCTTCTTCTGACGTTTTTTTGAAAAGACTGTAGCATCACTTAGCAGACAGGTCCTTGGAGTCAAGAGGCCCAGGATCAGCTTCTGACTTTGAAATTAGCCCCCAGATTACTTGAGGCCAGTCAGACCCTCTAGGTCTCTCATCAATAGACTATGCCTCTTAGACACCATAACCATGACCTCCCTATCCCTGGTTACCTCCAACTTCTGCCATTTGAAGTTATCTTAATTGCAAACCTGTATATATGTGTATAAATGTACACATGCTTACATATATCCATTAGGTCCCCAAATGAATCTGGGAATCTAGAAAGGGAGAAGATTCAAAGGAGAATTTGAAGAAGAATGTGACGAAACAAAAATTAATGAAATTGGAGAGGCTTTAGGCGTGATGTTGAACATGGAAATTTGGGAAAATAGGTAAAAGAAGAAAAGCAAGGGATAGCCTAGAAAAATCAAAAGGTAATGTTACGAAGAAAAGAAAGAAAATCCCAAACCTCATTTGCCTCCATTTTTTTCTCTCTAACAAGGAAATTCTAATGAACAGATTTTTATTGATTTATTTCTGGTTTGGCCCCTGAGCTCTAAGTTTTGGCCAAGAAAGAAAATTCCCTGCTGAGAATGGATACTGCCTTTTTTGTGGCCAGCAGTAACTGGTTAAACACAGAATGTGCTGGGGCCTGTGAGACTTAGATCTTTCAATGAATATATTTTCCAAAAGCCACTCTACAATAAGGTAAGCACTGAATTAGAATTACTCTCTGAGTCCCACAATTATCAGAAAACAGGCTTTTGTGATTTCGGGTGTTGGTGTGGACCAAATCTTATTCTGCCAAACAAATTGGCCATTCTTTTAAAAGCTTTCCATGTTGTTAAAAGGACTACTTTTATAAGTTTATAATATATCATCATGTATTTCCCATGTATTTGCTCTTACCTTCTTATATGATTTTTTGGTAAATACTATTTGAAGTCCAGAAATATTTCAGATGGTTTCATAAATCCTGGTTCAAGAAATAAGGAATTGTCCTGTAGTTTGGACAGTAGTTGTACAATCAGTATGGATTCTGAGTCTAAATTTATAAAGTTATTTTTAAAAGAGAATAATTCCAAATGTCTAAAGTGCTACATTATTTCTAAGCAATATTATGATGATCGTCCAGAAAACTCTTCTGCAAAACCAGATATTTGCCAACGCAATGAAATATTTTCTTCAATGTGCTTATTTCCATTTTGCAAACAAATCCCTCAATTTAAAAACATTTAGTTTTGAACAGCAGTCACGCAGTTTGCTGAATGAAACTTTCTTTTATTTCTGATTAGTTGTTAAGGAAGGTAAACGTTACCCAGCACACCAAACACCTAAACTTCAAAGATGTCACAGTTGCTTCAAAATGTCCCTCCTCGTTGTTGTTTCATTTATAACTAATTACACATGATGATGTGGAGAATGCCAAGTGTTAAAACTAGGACTGTGGGTATATCAGTGTATATGTCCATGCTGTTCGCTATGTGTAAACTCTTGGCTGAGATTGTCATACAGCTCCTGTTTGTCTCACAGTGAGGGTATGTGTGGCGGTCTTGTTTTGCCCCACCACACACACAGATTAAAGAGAAACAAAATCACTTCATAAAACAGATAGATTCTACTTTTCGTTTTCTTGCCCTGCCCTCTCTGCCCACGCCAAATTTTTTTCTTTGCCAGTATTATGTGGGGTTAAATTCTTTTGAGTGACATAGAGCAATTTATTAAAATTACAGTCTGTTCAAATAAATATTTTACTGAAATAATTTATCCCTTATTATGAATTCATACATGTAAGGTACTCAGAACAGGGCCTGACACACAATATGCTCTCAAAATATGTGAGTTACTCTTGTTATTTTCTCCCCCTCCCCAACCCCTACTCATTCTAAAGAGGAAAGCTAGTTGGCAATCAGTCTGCCTAACCTGTAAGGGAGAGAAGAAAGGAGGGTATGGGCTGCAGAGAGTGAGGTTAGGCTCATGGGGCATTCTTAATAACAGCTAACATTTTTTGAGCACTTATATGCGCTTTCCATGAATTTTATGATAGACTTCTCACAAGAGCTCCAGGAAGTGGATGTTGCTGTTATTTTAAAGATGAGGAAACTGAGGTTGAGAGAGGTTAAACTGTCCACGGTTGCAAACTAAGTGAAAGAGCTGGAACCCAGGTTAAAAATTTTTTTAAAGCTTATGCTCTTAGCCACTTTCTGGTCTGCCTCCTTGTTCTAATCACCAGGCATATTCTCAATTCTCTAGTTAAAGTAGCATTGTGCCTGGGACAGAGTAAGCCCTCAATGAATTTGTGTTGAATATTTTTGGTCCCTCTAATGTATGTGGGTGTGTATTTATTATTTTGTGAGTCAGAACAAGTTGAAACCATAGCTCTGTTTTATGCAGAGCTAGGATGGACCTAGGGCCATTACATCATGCTGCCCAATAGGGTTGGCCTTTGTTATTAAAGATCTTTAGATGTCAAAGATCTTATTACTTTTATATACCCAGTGAATAAGACAGTGCTTGGCACCTGTAGTATCTTAATAAACATTTATTCACTCCTTCACTTCAAGTATTTCCTCCCATGTTCATGTTCCTGTTTTTTTCTATAGCATTCTCTACTCTCATCCCCATCTCCTGCTTGGCATGTCTTTTTCATTATTCTTAAATATCTAGCCCTTTCCTTTTCCAAGTTTAAGCCCATAACTTTGCTGCTAGCTAAGTTTCCAGGGCCACCCCAGTCCCAAACAGTGCTTCCTTCCTCTGAAGTTTGAGAGCCCTTACTCTGTGCACCACTCACATGGCACTCACTGCTAAATGTGGCTGGCGATTTTCCAAATTTTTAAATACTTTTTCCCCCCTTCTCACTAGTTATAAGCTCCTCCAGGGCCAGAACTGTTTTATACAAATATGTGTTTAACATAGTCACCAAATTAGTGCTTTTTTACATAGTGAGTTTCAGTTTACTACAAAGACAGCTTTATTACCTGCTACATTTCTGTGTGGAGGAAAAACAATTGCTCCATGTGGCTGTTCAGTTAACTCAGGTGCAAAATGAAATTTCCATCTTAAAGAAGAATACTTTCAGTCAAAGTAGTCTGTGTGTGTGTGTAAATATTCTGAGCATGTGTATTTAGGTTAAGAAAACCTAAAAATGTAGATTTTTTTAAAGGTGCTTGTAATGAATGTCACATCATCAGGTCAAATTAGTACTTAGTAATTTAGGGAAGGGTGATAACAACCCCTGTGATGTGAAACTAGGGTCTAGATGCTAGCATTTACTATGCCAGCAATTGCAATGGAGAATTCACTACTAAATATAGTGAGAATGTGCTAAAAAGTGACTTGTTAATCTAAAGGGGAATTTCCGATTGGGAATGGGCAAAGAATTGCCTCATATCCTGTTACACATTGCTGTAGAGTTTCTTTTTAAACCCTAAGAGTAGCCTCAAGTCACGGTTAGTGCAAAGGACGTTAAATTTTAAAAAAGATGCATAAATGAGTCATCTTGATTATTGCCCAACTTCTACACCATTATTCTTTATGCATTATTTTCTAGTGTTGATGCCATTTACTTTGATTCATCTATTCAGTTTCTCTAGGGATCCTGCTCAGAACCAAAAGGGAGAACATGCTTCAGAGATGTTAACATTCATGCATTCTGCTAGTCACTCTGCAGCGGAGTCTACACATGACATCTTTTTAAATCATTCCTGCTGCATCATTTTTCCCTTTATTTTTTAACTTCTGCTCTTATCACAAGGCCCTCCTGCTGGAAAGCAGTGATTGTGCTAATCTCCACCTTTAGAGGTGGTTGAAGATTATTTGTTTTGGTTTTGTTTAATGGAGACACTTTATAGTGTATCAAAGTCTATAATATAAAAGTGGATTAAACTTTTTTACATACTGAAAAGCACAATTAATTCAGTGTAAAGATAATTGCTTTGAAGTACAATAAATCAGCCATGTTTGAATATCAATGAAAAGCAAATGCTGACTTAGAAGGAAGAACAGTCAACTCCAGGTTTTAAAACATCACATTTAAAAAATGCCCCTTGCAATATATCATCATGTACATAGATTTCATTGATTCATCTGCTTCCTTCATTTAAATGAAAAATGATTGCCCACCACTGTTATCCTCTTCCTTCCCCAAACTTCCACCAACACCAAAAAAAGTGGGATGTGATTGCCCCATGATTTATGGTTTATGCTCAGAATTTCCCAAAAGGTGGTAGATCTGACCAGTCTGCCTTCTCCTTGTCCTACGCTTTTCCTGGTCTCTGTACAGTTGACCTCTGAATAACTCAGGGGTTAATCTGCATATAATTTATAGTTGGCCCTCTGTATCTACAGCTCCTCCACATCTGTGAGTTCATCCAACCATGGACCGTGCAGTACTTTAGTATTTACTGTTGAAAAATATCCGCATGCAAGTGGACCCACACAGTTGAAACCCACATTATTCAGCGGTCAACTGTATTTCATGTTGCTTTGGGTCTGGAAAACTGCTTTGATTTCAGGCTTATATTAAGTAGGATAGGGTATATTTCTTTGGGCTTTCCAAAGTGTTTATTTCTCAGAGAACTTCTGAGGCCTTCATATTTCTGTTGGGAAGGAAGACATTTTTTCCCACCCTTCTAGGTTCTTCTGACTGATATAAGAATTAAATTGACATTAGACAGATTAACAGGAGCAAATCAAACCAAAGTTTAATAACATGTATATGCAGAAGAGACCCAGGAAAACTGAGTAACTCGTCAAAATGGCCTAAGCCTTCACCTTAAATACTGTCTTCAGCTAAAGACAAAAAAGGATGTTAGGGATAGTGGTTTGGGATTGAGGGGGGTAGGGGAGAAGGCAATTGACATGGAGATGGAAAAGCAAATGTTTGGTAAATAAATGTTTGCTGCGTCGTGCACAGACAATAGGACGCACAGTAACTCTTATCTCCAGGCACTACGTAGAGTTTTCCCCACCACATCTAGCCCATGTTCTTTGCAGATACCTCGGGTGATAGGTCTGTTCTGGGAACAGGCCCTCTATCTAAATTCTTCAGGTAGCTAAGGGAAAGGTTGAAGTTTCTTCCTGTGTCTTTTGGGTCTTGATTGTTTTCAGCCTGAAATAATCCTCATGCCAAATACACGTTTTGTGGTGGCAAGTTTTGGTCCCCTGCCCTTCAAAGACCTTAGAACCAGTGAAGTACATTTGCATTGCGATTCTGCAGCAGTAAAATGGCTGTATGTTGTGCATTTAGAAAACACCAGAAATGCATGGGTCTTTCTGATCTACTTTCCTTCTTCATAAATCTAGTACCATTGGAAGGGAAATGAGAAGAAAGGTTGGAAAGACTCTAACTTATCTTTTACTGAAAGTATGGAACGATTAATAGAGAAAGAGCGTACCCTCCAGTTAGCTTTCTCCTATTTTCTCTCTGTAAATTCCCCCCAAATTACACTTATAATGAAACATCACAAAGCTGTCATGTTAAGCAGTCAGATAGAAGCTGTTATTCCCCTCTGTACTGTGAAACCTCCGGTAAATTTACATTTCCTAAATATGAGAATCTTTCCTACATTTTTCAGCTGTAGAAGAAAAGGTAATGAGTACCACACACCAAAAAAACATATTTTAAGTCTTTGTCAGACTGGGGAATCATTTCTCAGTAGAAAGTACAGTTGTGGCCAATGGACTTGACTAAGGTAAAGCAAATGATACAAAAAGACATTTCTGTAGTGTCTGAATCAAGGACCAGTACCTGGAAGAGTTAACTACTGCTCCACCCTTCCTTCAAACTGCATTCCACTGATCTGGAGCTCAACCTTGCTCAACACAGCTCATTGTTTTTGCTCTG